>NW_005842666.1:0-17584 GCF_000455745.1 Alligator sinensis | reverse complement strand
AAAGCCCGGTGGAGCAGGTCAGCCAGTCTGGCTGAGAAGAGCCTCCTCCCTAGGGGAGAGAGGTGGAGGCCATCTCTTCCCAGCAGCTCACTGCCTCTCTCGCCAAAGAGCGGGCTGTGGTCATGAAAGCCAAAGCCTTCCTGACGACACCAGCACTGCAGTCTTTGGTTGACCACATAGATCCTCCTGTCCCTCCTCAGCCCATAGCCTGAGACTGGGAGGATTGATGAGAACACCACCTGTGCCCCCAGACCCTTTAGCCCCGCTCCCAAATCCCTGTTGCGCCTCATGACCTGGCTGGGAGTGCTCCGAGCAGTTTCCAAATATAACCTCAAAATGTGCAAGAAATTTTGTTAATGGCATTTGGATCTTAGATTCTTCACCGAATATCTACCAATAAGAAATAAGCGTACACTTAATCCATTGGAAGTACATTATGAATATAGGTACACATAGAACCTTAGGTAACTGGACTCCATTTCTATAATTAGTATGGCACTGGCAGAATGGTTTGTTTGTATGCTCCAAACAGAACTGGATCTGTAGATAGAGGTATTATCTTTTTGTACCTCAGACTGTTTGCATTCCAAGTTGTACTAATGATTCTTCAGATTCTTGATGCAAAACGTTGTGATTTCAAATTGGATTTTTTTTCAGAATATCTTTTACATTTGCTGCTGAAAACACATTCTCACCAGTAGATCCGTTTGTTAAATGTTGCAGAAAGTATATGCAGTTTAAATATGCATAGAGCATGAAACATCATACGAATCGCCACACAATATCCAGACAGCTTTAGAAGAAAAGGAAAACAGAAATCAAGAGAGTAAGATGAGATCCTTACCTTATGGAAATTTCAAAAATGAAATTTTCATCATTTTCAATTGTATAAGTTTTCCTCTAACATATACGTGAAGGGTCTATCTGTACTAAACAGTCAAAACTAACCCTAATGTGGTTAAAGCACAACAGTTGTAAAAGTCAAGAGGGCATTAGACTAGCATCATGTCTGGTCACTGTCAACTTGCCAGCCTAAACAACAAGGTAACCATTTACAGATGGATCAAAATGGTGCAGTTTTCAGCATGAATCCAGAGCAACACCCTAACTGATGCCACTGGAGCAACAGCAAGACACCATAACCACTCTGCTACCACATCCCACACATTTTCTGCCTATATATTATAAAGGTAATAAGTCTATGGAAGCAGAAATGTTAGTATTAGCATTCAATCCATCAACTTTTTGAAAATATGATGATTTTAATTTTGAACTTATTTGCTGAAAACCTAAAAATTGGGTCACTTGATAGCTAATTTAAAGTATTAGAATCTAAAATAAATTCTGTTTAATCATCTATAAAACATAGAACAAGCAGTACCTTTTCTTTCCATATATGCCAGAGGTATCACAAACTTCTAGCCACTAAGTAATCCTGCAGAGTATTTCATCCAGTAGTTACTATTTTAAGGTATAACATTACTTGGACTGAACATCTCTGACATACATAAAATCATTTAAATTAATCTGGAGTCTTTTCTTTCTTTCTTTTTTTTTTTTTTTGTTTCTTTTTTTTTCTCCTGGGAAGGCTTTGAGCCAAAGACCAAGTAGCCCAAAGCTTTCTAAGCAATACTAAAAGCTCACAGGCAATTTTTGAAGGACAAGCATCCTGGAGGAGACAAAGTTATATACAGTTTCCCACTGTGTCTAAAATTATCTACAGCTAAAATTCATTACAGAACTTTACCACTTTAGACTTAATTCTAGAAGAGCCAGGAAGAAACTGTTCAGTCCCTCTGAAGTACAACTGTTTGATTTAAGTTGTACTTTTTTTTTAAATTGTTCAGTAAAGTTATAAGTTCCTGTAAGCTGTACATTGAATTCATTCCTAGAGACAAGCAGAAATCAGCAATAGTTACATTTCTGTATGAAAAAGAGAAAAAAGCAAACAAGGAATTCAGAACTCCATTTAAGGATACACACTTATATATGAATGCCTTTCTCATCACTGCAGGGGTTTAGGTTGTAGCCGTGTTGGTCTAAGGATATAGGCAGACAAGGTTCCTTGGGTGAATTTGATATCTTTTATTAGACCAACCCAAATGGTTGGAGAATAGTTATTAAGCAAGCTTTCGGGTTCAAAAACCCTTCGTCAGGCTCAGGAAGCTGCAGCAGTTGGTGTGTGCTCTTCCTGGATGGAATGAAAAGTAAACAAGCCAGGGGCTGGGCTGGGCTGGGCTGGGGAGTCGTTTGCCAGGCAGATTATAATGTATCAAAAATCCAATGTCTATGTTTAGTCCCTGATCTCTGGTATCCAGCAGGTTGATGAAATAGAGCTCATAGGCTCGTCTCTGGGATGTGTTGTGTAAATTTCCCTTGAGGATCAGGACTGAGAGATTGGAGAGAGAGTGGCCCTCCTGTGAGAAATGTGCCCCCACCGGTAATTGGGTGTTTCTGTCTTTGATGGATTTCCGGTGTGCATTCATTCTGGTGCGCAGTTGTTGTCTGGTCTCTCCTACATATCTTCCATCAGGGCATTTGGTGCATTGGATGAGGTATACTACATTCCTGGAGGTGCAGCTGTAAGATCCTGGGATGCTGATGGCTCTATTGTGGGGTGTAGTAATAGTGGGGGTGGTGGAGATGTGGGGGCAGGTTTTGCATTTCTTGTCATGGCACGGTCTGGATCCTTTTGGTGTGTTCTGAGGTTGAGGAAGTTTGCTTCTGGTGATGAGGTTGGCGAGGTTCGGTGCTTGTCTGAAGGCTAGGATGGGTGGCTCTGGGAAGATCTTTTTAAGAATAGGGTCTTTTTCTAATATGGGTTGCAATTTTTTGAGGATTTTCCGTACAGGTTCAAGGGATGGGTGATAGGTCATAACCAGCGGTGTGCGATTTGTGGGTGTTTTTCTTCTGTACTGCAGCAGTTCTTCACGTGGTATCCAGGTGGCTCTTTCAAACGTGCGATCTACCTCTCTGGAGGAGTGTCCTTGCTGGGTGAAAGCCTTTTTAAGATTGGTGAGGTGGCAATCCCGGGTGGTCTCTTCAGTACAGATGCAGTGGTATCTGAGGGCTTGGCTGTATATCACTGCTTTTTTGGTGTGTTTCGGGTGATTGCTGGTTCTGTGCAGATATGTATGTTGGTCTGTGGGTTTGAGATTGCAGGTTCTCACTCCAAATGATGAAGATGTCATCGATATATTGTAAGTACAGCAAGGGTTTGATGGTGCAGTTCTTGAGGAAGTCTTCTTCCAGGTGGCTCATAAAAAGGTTGGCATACTGTGGGGCCATTTTAGTGCCCATAGCTGTTCCCATCATCTGGAGGAAGTGTTGATTATTAAAAGTGAAATTGTTGTGTGTGAGGATGAAGTGTATAAGCTCAGTGATATCTTTGGGTCTGTATTCTGGGTTGTAATCTTGTTCCTGTAGATATGTAAGGCAGGCTTGGATGCCATCCTGGTGTGGGATGTTGGTATGTAGGCTGGTAACGTCCATGGTGGCTAGGAGTGTGTTGCTGGGAAGGTGGTCTATGTTTTTAAGTTTCCGTAGCAAGTCTGTGGTGTCTTGGACAAAACTTGCTCTGTGGGTGACAAGCGGTTTTAGGATGGATTCAACAAAACCTGATATTTCCTCAGTTAGTTCTCTAAGAATTAATTAAACCTCACAATAAGATTTTATAGGTAGATGAGACCACAGAGGCTAAGCGCCTAAGAAGTCATGGCAAACCAACAATTATGTTCTTAGTAAAGATGGGGGTGAAGCTCTCTGCTTCATCCCAAATGTGCAACATGGTCTAGGTAGTTAGCAAGGCTGTGGTCCACAAAGTTCCCTACAAAAGGATCACAACCACCTACCTTCAATGCAGAGATCAGAAGATAATTAGGATGGGTTAAATGGGGGGAGGGGAGAGAGGCATTAACGACCCTCTCCAATCTCCATTTGTAGAATAAACAGAGTTTAGATGAGGATGTACAATTAAACCCAGAGAACAGCATCTTCAGGAAAAAACAGAACTATTTTCTACTGTAATTCCACAGTATGCTGAAGGCATTACTGATTGTTGTGGCCTGTACACAGACAGTTTTAGCAATGATTCATATGGAGTAAAATAAAGCCAGGCAACAGCGACAAGAACAGATTTAAATCCCAGGGTGGGCACTTTGATTGCTGCCCCACCCAAAGTTTAAAACCAACTGTCTGGAATGAGCAGCAGTATTTCTATTCAAGCAGTGCTGAGAGAACCATGACTGTTATAATCTCCCTGATTCCTACCAATCTTCATTGACTCCACAGGTCAAGCCCAGGGGTTGTCAACCAGGTTACGCGGGGGTACATGGAAAGGGGCTAGGACAGGGGTGTCCAACCTTTTTGAATGTGGGGCCAGATCATGAACTTTTTATCACCCAGTGGGCCAGTGAGCCATATTCAAAGACCTCACAGGAAGCAGTATCACATCACCCCCGCCCCAAAACAAAAGTACAGTGTTTACTTTTGTTTCCTGTCGCAGCACCTCGGGCCTCAGAAAACAGCTTGGAGGACTGCATGGCGGCCCATGGGCCATATGTTGGACAAGGGGCTAGGAGGTACACACAGGAAAGTGGGGAATGAATGCCACCACCCACTGCCCTGCCTTGCCGCCTCCCAGGAGCAGGGCTGAGGGAGAAGGGGTGAGGGCGAGAGCAGTGGCTCCCCTCTGTGGGCTGCACAGGGACCGCCTGGTGGGCCAGATGTGGGAGGGAGCTCACACATGGCAGCCACTGCCGCCATTCACCACCCCACACTGCTGCTGCTGCATGCAAGTCCCCCCTGCTCCACATCTGGCCACCACCACCCCACCCCACACTCTGCATCCAGCCACTGCCATCCTCTCCCCCTGCTGAGTCTGCCTGAAGTGTACCCAGGAGGGGTGCACTCCTCAAAAAGGTTGAAAACCCGTGTTCTAGCCCTTTTTAATGGTATTGATATTCCACTATTCAAACCATCCTTACTTCTGCAGTTTTGCTGTCTGTTAGCCATTTTTCATAATGTTTCTCTTTTTTTTCTGCAGCCCCTTAGGTGTGGCAATATTAAGGTAATTTAACTCAGATGTAGAAATCATTGACAGCGAAGTACTGGAGGCACTGTCAAGATGCTCAGGAAGGCTAGATTTTGTTTTAGGAATCTGAATAAAATAGTTGATCTGGTATTTCAGATAGGTACTCGGTGTGTTGACAGTTTTTCAATAACTCCCATATTTTTCCATCAGATTATTTTCTCTTATTCTATAATTTTCCTTAGAAATGGCAAATTTCTAGGATAGATCACATTAGATTACCGGCACACTCAAGACATCACCTTGGGAAACTTAAGTGTAATCTTTGTGCATCAGAGGTAATTTATGAACATCTCTCTACTGTAAATTTGCACATTACAATTTTATTTAATGCAAGTGATGAACATCAAGAAATGCTTACTAATAGATAATCATCTGCCAATGATGTTTAAAGATTTTGTGGCTTCAAACTTCCCTGAGTATCAGTGCTTGAAAGACTTCCTATAGCACTGGTGCCTCATGCCACAGCACATTTAAGTAGTCAGAGAAATTGAGGCAGCAGTGCAGAGAGATCCCTCAAAGAAGATGGACAGTAGGGATGGACTATTGTAATATGTGAGGGTCCAAGCATGGCTGTGATGCCCCCTGGTGGCTCTTTGACCATGCCCTGCTCCACCCCTAAGGTGCCTTCCTGTTTCTCCTGCCATGCCTTGATGAAATACTGATAAATAGGGAGGGGTCAAGGGAATTATGTTCCTCTGTGGCACTAATGACACCTCCATACCTCCCCTTACAGCCTCATTCCAAACCTTCAGTAGAAACAACAACATAAACATAAGCCCCTGGGCTATAACATAATAATGACAATGGAAACAGCCCTCTGCCCTTTTAAGAAGGCAAACCTTTACCCCTATTATAATGTGCCTTCTAGCCATGGTACCTTGTGAGCTCCTGGGGCTTCACTACTCCTGTAGGTAGCAAAACAGACAGTCAAGCATCCCTGGGTGTCTCTTCTGGGCAGGAGCTCCTTCCCGCAGCAGCTGCCAGGGAGAGACTCCCCTGCCAGCCCCAGCCTTGGGCTTTGTGAGAGAGCACCTTTGGTGCTCTGTCACTTTAAGGGCTAGGCCAGGGAGAGGGCAGGTGCCTAATTAGGGCAGCCATTTAATGCCCAGCTCTCTGGGCTGAGGGGAGCAGTTTGTGACAAGCCAGAAGGAAAGAAACATCTTCCTGCCTGCTGAGCTTCAGCTCCAGGAATATCTTGGAGGCTATGGGGGAGGTGGAGGCCTCAGTCATCCTGTGAATGACCTAAAACTGCACCCTGCCAGGGAAGGATGGCCTGGTGGGGCTCCTGGTGGCTCAGGGGTTCCCAAGAAATGCCAAGCCAGTTGCCTACCCAGTGAAAGGCAGGGAAGGGCACCTAAACCCTAGCTTCCACTGTCTGGTGAGTTTTTAGTTAGAATTGGTGGGCCAGGCACATCTAGGTAGGGCAAAGTCAGCCTCAGTTTTGTGAATTGTCCAGCATCCATTCAGATGGGGGCATGAGAGAATGCCAAAAAGGCTACGAGAGAGGCCAAAAAGGCTACATGCCTGCTGGCCCAGGAGAGCAGGGGATTAAGCCTGATGGAACAAGGGCAGGGTGTGTGTGGCCCAAGAGGGGCAGTATGAAAGAGAGACCCTGATGAGAGCGGGACGGAGGGGCGTGAAAGAGGCCCCTGTGTGAGGGGGGCTGTATGAATGAGGCCTGTAACTGGGTAGAATGAAAGAGGCTTAACTGTGGGTGAGTTTAGTCTGGCCTTGACCTGGAGCCATTAAAACTTATGATGCCATCTATGAAACATGGGCCATGATGTAGGGGCAGTATGGAGCCGTGGTTAGTGACCCCTGGCATTGGGGCAGGTAATGGGCAGCCTCCTGCATGTTACCATCAGATTATTATAAGAGCCAAGTCATGGCAGGCGAGACTGGGTGGGCTGCCCCATGGACAGGTGGGTGGACCAGCTTAAGATTTGACCCCGAGCATGCCGCCTATCATAGGTTTATATACTCCCAGGGCTTTGCCTACATCCAGTCCGCTAACCACTTGCAGCTGTCTGCTAACTGCGTCATTTGCCCTGTTACCCTGGAAACTAGCAGCTGTTGTGCCCTACCTGCTGTGCAGTGCTCCCTAGTTGGAATGTCTTTATCTTACAGTAACAGAGAGCCTGGGGTGAGGGAGGGGGGATGTGTGGGGAAAACTGCAAGATTAAAGGAGGTTCCATGCAGCGCACTTCTGGTGTGAATTCCAGTGATCCCTAATAATTATGTGCCCTGGGGAAAGATCTTATCTGTGTGCACCCACTGCAAGGAGCTCCTGCCTCTTATAGAACAAGTATCACTATAGAGGTTCTGGACTTTAACTTCCTGCCAAGAAGCCTAAATTTAGCTTCCATGTCTCACTCCTTCATTTTCCTAAGTTTTTGGTACCACAGGAATCACAAAAAACCAGCTCCTCTCCACTACCTACTAGCAGTCTACATATCTAATGAGATCTACTACCTTTGCAGCTGGCATGCAAGTCACTATATAGTCCTTCCAGATATCACAAACCTATTATCTATGTGCCTAATGATCAAATCCCCAACTACAACTACTTGCTTCATTTTATCCTGTGGGGTCCCCTCCAGTAGAAGAGTATCCTCAGTGCAAGAGGACACTATGACAGGAGCTAAAAGGTAGGTCCCATCTAAAGGATAGTTTCCCTCCTTCCTAGCTTGATGCCCTCCATCCCTCATGCTCTCAACCTCTTCAGCAACCCATGGGGCTGTGACAGTGGAGATGGGACTGTTCTACAGTGTCCCCAAAAGCCTCATCTATGAAGCTCCCTACATCCCTTAGCCGCTCCAGTTCTGCCACCTTAGCCTCAAGAGAATTAGCCTCAAGGGGAGAGGGGGTGGGCAGGAGGTTAAAGTCCAGGACCTCTATGGTGATAGTCTATGGTAGCATTCTCTGAAATGCCTTCTATTTCACATGCAGGGCCAGAAAGACAGGATGAACTCCAGAATCTCAATGAGTGGATAAGACGATGGTGCAGGGGAGGGGTTTAGGTTTATCAGGAGCTGCAGAAACTTTGCAGGCAGGAAGAATCTCTACAGAAAAGACAGGCTCCAAGTGAACCAGAATGGAACCAGGCTGGTAGTTCTAAAAATTCAAAAGGTTGTAGAACAGTTTTTAAACTAAGAAGTGGGAGAAAGGTGACAGGTGTAGAAGAGCACGTGGGTCAGGCTGATGCAACTCTAGAGAATTGCATCCACCTGACATCTTTCAGAATCTATAGTATCCTTCAGATTTCAACATCCTTCAGATTGTATAGCATCTTGAAGAAAAAAAGGAAGAAAAGGAGAGTAAGAAGAATAACTGTAGATAACAGTGAGGATGTCAAAACATCTCACAGTTCCAAACAAACAATGTGAGCAGTAACAGGCAACTGAGGAAGGACAAAATTTATAAGTGCAATTATACAAATGTCAGAATCCTGAAAAATAAGATGGGTGAACTAGACTGCCTATTATTAAATGGTGACTTCAACATAATAGACATCCCAGGGAGTTGGTGGAAGAAAGAAATCGATGAGATATTGTTTTAACAGGTTATAAACTATATAGGAATGACAGAGTAAGATGTGCAGGTAGAAGAGTGGCAGTGTGTGTTAAAAGTAGTATAGACAGTAACAGAATAAAAATCTTAGCTGAAAGGAGAACTACCATATAATCCCTGAGGGTAGAAATTCCATACTGGAATAAAAAAATATAGTACTAGGATTGTTTTACCAACCTCCTCATCAGGAAGGTGAAGGTAGTTATGAAATACTCAGGGAAATCAGAGAACCTGCTGAAATGGGACAAGCAATAATAATGGGAAACTTCAACTATCCTCACATAAACTGGGTAAACACCTCATCAG
Source organism: Alligator sinensis (assembly GCF_000455745.1). Lineage (NCBI taxonomy): Eukaryota > Metazoa > Chordata > Crocodylia > Alligatoridae > Alligator > Alligator sinensis. Next base: position 8,616 of record NW_005842666.1, on the reverse strand, counting down.
GGCAAGATGTGGAAATAAAATTTCTGGATGTAACAAATGACTACTTTCTAAAACAAGTCATGTTGGAACCCACAAGAGGAAAAACAATTCTAGACCTAATCCTGAGTAACACACAGGAACTGGTTCAACAGGTATCTGTTGGTGAGCCACTATAATAACGACCATAACATAATGGCATTCAACAGTCTGCCAGGAGGCAGTAAGCCAAACAAGTCCACCACCTTAGTATACAACTTTAGGATGGAAAAATACACAAAAATGACAAACTTAGAAAGAAGTTTAAAGGAGCGGTCAAAAATGTGAAAAGCCTGCAGGCAATTTGAAAGCTATTTAAAAATACCATATTAGAGGCTCAAGAAAAGTATATATTACAAATCAAAAAGGGTACCAACCATACCAATAAAACCCTTGCTTGGTTTAATAGCAGAGTTAAGAAGGCCATTAAAGGCTTAAAGTCATCCTTCAAACAAATGGAAGGCATGCCCATATGAAGAAAATGGGAAAGCCCACAAACTCTGGCAGGTCAAGAGTAAAAGTGAAATAAGGCAGTTCAAAAGTAATTTGAGAAGCATCTAGCAAGACGCTAAAGTTAATAACATAAACTTTTAAAAATACATCAGAAGCAGGAAGCCACCTAGAGAATCAGTGGGACCACTATATGACCAGGGTGTAAAAAGTGAACTCAGGGATAAGATCATAGCAAAGAACCAAAACCAGTTTTTAACCACACTTATGTGCTGAAAAAATATTAAACTTTTCCAACAGCAACAGAATCATGAGTGAGCCTGGTTCATTATTGTAGGAAACCAGGGTGGTTTTATTTTATAGATGTTTCATCTAATTTGTGCAATCATAGTAATATACTGTATTCAGAAGTTAAAAATCCAGAGTCACATGCTGCATTGGTAAGTGCCATTTTTATTTTGTTCTAACTACAAGTTTATGTAATCTGGAAGAGTGGCTGTAGGCAACCATTGGATATGTATTTATTGATTCAACTGCACGTGGTTTCTCTGCATTCTATTCAAAGAGAAGCTTGTTAGCAAATTCTTCCCAAAAATGCCTTTGTCTTTGGAAATGGATGGTTGAAAGATTCTGAGAAAATGAATTTGATCACATTTCCTGCTTTATTTTATTGTTTTACTAATAAGAATTTTCTGGCTAATTCCTTATGTTTTTCATTTATTTTATAATATGTAGAGGCCACCTTCTCCACTGGGTTTTTTTTCTGTCAACTCATATCTTCTATAACGTGTTTCACTACTGTTGCAGTTGCATGTGTATACTACATACCTGGCTGTAAATAATGCTATATTTAGGGGATCTTGGACTTACATGATAAGTTGTCCGGTTCAAATGCATCTACCTATCAATCATTTTGCTCTAGAGAGTAGATCTGTGGGGAAATATAAGGAAATACAGGCACTTTAGAAGTTTATCACTATAATACTTCTGCACATGACTGGTATGACAGATTAATTATTGTTAACTCACTTAAACTATCTTTTTACTGTATTTTTTTTGTTCTGTCACCTCAGCATGATAATAGTACTGAATGAAATCTTTCTACTTGTTCAGTTTTAGCTGTCCAATATCCACCAACTGTTCAACCACAATTCTTTTTCTTGTGCCTAAAAGACTTCAGAATCTGAGGTGGTTTTCTCTCCAAATACTAGGTAGGTTTGGGACTACTTATCTTGTAAGAGCAGGTGCACACTGTCTAGCATAGCCATAGGCTATCCCATATGAGAAACAACTTGTTAATATAGTATCATATAAATATAGTTATGTGACAGAATAAAAAATCCATATGTGACTCCCAGCAGAGACTTTAGATCTCCCACAGGTGTTCAGGCTAGAGTAACTCAGAGAAACTTGCAGCAGCTGCTTTGTAATCAGAATGAAAAAACATGAATTTGGAAAGATGGCACTATATACCCAGGTGTTTGGCTGGACTGCTGGGTAGTCGCTTGTAGGGCTGTGTGAAATTTCACCACCAGTTTTGTTTCGACGCTGTTTTGACCAGTTTCAAGGTTGAAACAGAAAAATCAAAATGGAACAGATCTGGTTGAAACAGCTTTGAAAGAAAACAAGGCAAGTCAAAATGTTTCATTGTTTCGATGCTGTTTCAATGTTTCACCCATAAGCTATCATGGGGAAGGTTGAAACAGCCTATAACTTTGTCATTTCTGGCCAGATTTGGATAAAACTTGCAGAAATGGTAGCTCCTTCTGAGGGAATAAAGTGTACCAGGTATCAAGAAGATAAGTATAGGGGGTTCAGAGAATCTGTACCCCAAAGTCTTGAGAGCCAAACTTGTGTTATATATATGTGTTAAGCCACAGCAGGGTCAAAACTACAGGAATGCTAGCCCCTTTGTGGCTGGAGGCCACAAAGTCTGCCATGTTTCAAGGAGATGAATGCAGGGGGTTCAGAGAAACTGCACCCCAAAATCCTGAAAGCAAAACTCATGTCACGTGTATGTGTGAAACCACAGCAGGGTGAAACCTGCAGGCATGCTAGCCCCTGCTGAGGCCACAAAGCCTGCCAAGTTTTAAGGAGATAGGTGCAGGGGTTTGGGGAAACTGCACCTCAAGCTGTGGACAAGCAAAACTCATGACATGGGTGACACTGTATGTGTTACGGCGCAGCAGGGTGAAAGCTGCAGGCCTGCTAGGCCCTGCTGGGGCCACGAAGACTGCCAGCTGTTGAGAAGGTAGGGTCAGGGGCTCTGGGGCCCTGCACCTCTGGCCACAGGCAGGAAAAACTCGTGTCATGGGTGCTTGTGCAACTGTGTCTGTCTTGGGGCATGGGGGATGGGAAACCACTGCAGGCCTGGCTGCTAGGCCCTGCTCCAGCCACTAAGTCTGCCAGCTGTCAAGGAGATAGACACAGGGGGGGTTCTGGGGCCCTGCACCCCTAGCTGCTGACAGGCAAAACTCAGGGCATGGGTGCTTGTGCAACTGCTGCCTCTCATCAGGCATCAGGACTGAAGATCCCCCATCACTTGCTACCACAGACCTGGGGTAATAATTGACCAGAGTATGAACATGAGCCGGCAGCGTGATACTATAGCCATCAGGACCAACAATATGCTGGCATGCATCAATTGATGCATCTCCAGCAAAACCAGCAAAACCATTGCAAAGAAATAATTCTCCTGCTCTACTTGGCTCTACTCAGCATTGGTGAGACCACAGATGGAGTACTGTGTCCAGTTCTGGGCTCCGCACCTTAACAAGGACATGGTAAAGCTTGAGAGAGTCCAGAGAAGGGCTACCCTTATGATCAGAGACTTGCAAAGCAAGCCATACAAGGAAAGGCTGAGGGACCTGGGACTCTTCAGCCTGAAGAAGAGAAGGCTGAGAGGGGACTTGGTAGCAGCTTACCGCTACATCAGAAGTGTACATCTAGGGCTTGGTGAACAACTGTTTACCAGGGCACCCTTGGAGAAAACTAGGAGTAATGGTCACAGTCTGAACACCCTGGTTGTGAAGTAGTTTTTCCTAATGTTGAGCCTGAAATGAGCCTGAAATGATCTTCCAGGAGTTTGTGACCATTACTTCTAGTTTTTCCCAATGGTGCCCTGGTGAACAGTCGTTCACCGAGCCCTAGATGTATGCTTCACACATACATGACATGACTTTTGCTTTTAAGATTTTGGGGTGAAGTTTCCCCAAAGCCCCTGCACCTATCTCCTTGAAACTTAGCAGACTTAATGGCCTCCACAGGGGCTAGCATGCTTGCAGTTTTGACCTCACTGTGTCTTAACACATACATGTGACACAAGTTTTGCTTTCAGGATTTTGGGGTGCAGTTTCTCTGAACCCTCTGCACCTACATCCTTGAAACTTGGCAGGCTGTGTTGCCTCAGCAGGGGCTACCATACCTGTAGGTTTGACCCTGGTGTAGCTTAACACATACATGTGACATGAGTTTTTCTCTCAAGATTTGGGGTATAGTTTCTCTGAACTCCCTGCTCCTATCTTCTTGAAGCTTGGCACACATCATGCCCTCAGAAGGGGTTCCCATTCTTGCAAGATTCATCCAAATCTGGCCAGAAATGACAAAGTTATAGCCTGTTTTGACCTTCCCATTGTATCCTATGGGTGAAACATCAAAACAGGATCGAAACGGCAAAACATTTTAACTGAACGAAACAGAACAGTCATTTTGACTCAAAACAAAAGTTGAAACAAAACACTGTTCTGTCAAAATGTTGAAACGCTGGTCAAAATGGAACGCTTACATTTTTCACAGCCCTAGTAGCATGTAGTGGATTTGTTCTGTTTTCTATTAAAAACCTAAGATGTGATAGGCCAATACACCAGATGGCCTTTGTCAGTGGGGATTATCAGATGCAAGAAATTACAAGATAGAAAACTATGGAATAAAGAGGTATCTTCCTAACCCTTCAATTATTGACTGTCTTATGACATGAAACAGGAAAGTTAATATACTTTCTAAAAAATCTTTCCAATGTACCTGTGGATATTCTTATTATACATCTAAATGCTTAATTCCCTTTCTTGAATCATACCAAGCTCCTGGCCATAATGATATCTTGTAGCAATACATTGTACAGACTATGTTTTCTACAATGCTATTCTATTTATCAATTTCAAATTTGTTTCAATTTCATGGGATTTGTTCTTGTTTTTGGATTATAGGGAAATATAAACAGAAGCACCCAGCTTACCTTTTCTATACCACGTATTGCTTTTCTTGGATTCTTTTTATCTGGATCCTCCCTGATTAAAATAGTATCAATCTTTTCTCTCTATCAGTGTTTTTTAAAATCATGTTCTTTGACATTCATAGAATCATAGAAAATTAGAGCTGGAAGAGACCTCAGGATGTCATCTAGTCCAACCGCCTGCTCAAAGCAGGACCATCCCCAACTAAATCATTCCAGTCATGGCTTTGTCAAGTCGAGTCTTAAAACCTCCAAGTATGGAGATTCCACCTCTCTCGATAACTCGTTCTAGTGCTTCACCACCCTCCTAGTGAGAGAGTTTTTCCTAATATCCAATCTAAGCCTCCCTTGCTGCAACTTGAGACCATTGCTCCTTGTTCTGTCACTACTGAGAACAGCCTACCTCCATCCTCTTTGGAACCCCATTTCGGGCAGTTAAAAGCTGCTATCAAATCCCCTCTAAGTCTTCTCTTTTGCAGACTAAATAAGCCCAGTTCCCTCAGCCTCTCTTCATAAGTCACGTGCCCCAGCCCACTTACCATTTTTGTTGCCCGCTGCTGGATTTTCTCCATTTTGTCCACATCCTTCTGTAGGGGGTGCCCAAAACTGGACACAGTACTCCAGGTGTGGTCTCACCAGTGCTGAAAAAAGGGGAAGAATCACTTCCCTTGATCTGCTGGCAATGCATACCAGTATGCTGCAGCCCAGATCCTACTAAAGCAGCCCAGTATGCTGTTAGCCTTCTTGGCAACAAGGGCACACTGTTGGCTCATATCTAGCTTATTGTACACTGTAACCCCCAGTCCTTTTCTGCAGAGTTGCTGCTTAACTAGTTGGTCCCAAGCCTGTACTGGTATATGGGATTGTTCCGTCCTAAGTGCAAGACTTTGCACTTGTCCTTGTTGAACCTCATAATATTTCTTTTGGCCCAATCCTCCAATTTGTCTAGATCACTCTGAGTCTTAGCTCTACCCTCCAGCATATCTACTACTCCCCCACTGGCTTGGGATCACATTCATGAACTTGCTTAGGGTGCACTCCATCCTATCTTCTAGATTGTTAATGAAGATATTAAATAAAACCAGCCCCAGGACCAACCCCTGGGGCACTCCACTTGATACCAGTTGCCAACTAGACTTGAACCACTGATCACTACCCATTGAGCCCAATGTTGCAGCCAACTTTCTATCCACCTTACAGTCCATTTGTCCAACACATACTTCCTCAGCATGCTTGCAAGAATGCTATGGGAGATTGTATCAAAAGCCTTGCTAAAGTCAAGGTATGTCGCTTTCTCTTCATCCACAGAGCCAGTTATCCCAATATAGAAGACAATCTCATTCAATTTCTCATTCAAAATCATCTCATTCAAATTTTTGCCAAATTTTTTAGCTGAGGAACATAACTGAACATACATTTAAGGAGGAGACATATTACTAATTTATATCTATAAAAAATCATTGCATTATTTTCACCATTATTTTCATTCTGTTTTGTACACAACTGTAAGCGGTTGGTAATGTGCCTCCTGGAACCAAGCTGTCTGGCCACTGGAATTGTAGTATTCTGTCCTTCCAAAATCACCTGCCACATCTTGGTGTTAATGAAAGAGAGGTACCAAACACTTTTGAGGAGACAAAGGATCAATTAAAGGCTCAGGAGGTCAGCTTATCTTTGCAGAGCTTCACCATCCCCATATCCTGCCCTAACCACATCAGATGTGTTGGGCTTGTTGTTGCTTGCCTACTGAACTAAAGGTCCAGTCCTAGTCTTATGGACTCCTTTGTTGAGGGGTCCTCCTCCAGGCTGGCTGCTTGCCCCATTCTTCCTTGCACAAGTCCCAAGACAGCCACCTCTTAATTCCACCCCACCCTTACCTTCAGGGTCGGGATGGACTTACCCCTCCTTGGGGTGTAATCTCTTCCTTCTTCTAGGCTCCTGGAGAGGTTATCTCCACCCCTCGGGACTGGACTCACTGACAGAGTGGTCCCGTTCATCTCTTCACTGGCTCTTCCCAGGTAAGTCTGAGAACTGGGGCTTTCCTCTAAGCCCTGGGGTCTGTTCCTCCCCTCATCATCTCTGGGTGTCCTCTCTATTGTCATCTTGCTCTCCCTCTCCTCCAATTGGCCCTGGATGCTTCCTTGGTGTCCCTTTAAATTCCCTCTCTTCCCGGCTGTGTCCCCCATGGCAGCATGTGATTCACTGCCTTCTTGATTCAACTATTCTTTTTCTTTTCCAGCGTGGCTTTTCCCTCCTTCTCCTGCCGCATTGCTCTCCCTGTGCCAGTCTCAAACTCTGGCAACCAGGCTTGCTCTGGAAGCCTTTGAACTACCATGGCCCCAGCTACTTTCCTTAATTAGCCAGGCATGGCATCTTTCCCACTTCAGCTCAGTGTAGTTTCTTTGGCATCTCCAGGTAAGTTTCTTCTTCTAGTATTCTTCTTCACGTTCTTGTGGCAGGGTGTTTCAACCCCCCTGTCACAACATCCCAATAATAAGTTTCTATTTTTTTCCCCTTCAGTTGTTCATTGAACAAAGGGCCGGGGTGAAAAAACAGTAAGTTTTTCACCATCAGTATCATTGGTTTGGAAGACAACAATGCATGTTACAAACTATTCCATTTGCTATGCATGTTCTTTTATATTATTCATTCACTAGGATTTTGTGACATCCCTCAAATTCCTCACATTCCTTTCCAGTTTTGACTAACCTATTAATTTGGTCACCCTTTGAATTATGGTTACATTTATAAGTGGGATGCGATAGTCATACTATAGGTATATGTAATATATGTCATAGGTAGTCATGAGCAGATCAGGCAGAAGTATTATATCCTGGTTAATCAGCAACCTGTTAAATTGTTGAATCCTATAATAATCTATACGAATTTGATTAACCAGTTATTAAAATCTTATTCATAATTAATTAAACCTATATAAGCTGTATTAAAATACACATCTAAAATGAGAAATATTTTATGTCACCGTGACAGGAGGCCATCCCTGGGACCAGTTATAAGGTCAGCCCACCCACCCGTCTAGAGCAGTCTTCCCTCCTTCATCTGCCATGCCTTAATGTAAAAATGCCAGATGAGAAAAAATATGGGAGGCTGCCCATTTAATGCCCTGATGCCAAGAGCATAATACATGGCTCTGACCTGCACTTCACCATGTCCCATGCTTTGGATGGTATCCAAAATCACTTCGAACTCCCCTAGCCCCTTTGCTGGGCTGCATTTGGCCTCTGGCCCAAACCTGGCCTCAGGCATTCTTGGACGTACCTTGGCCTGGCCTCTGGCCCAACTTGGCCTCAGGTGTCTTTAGACATGCCTGCGCCACATGCCCCCCTCACTGGGGCCTCTACTCCCACACACACTCTGGGCTCTTTGCCTCTCATTAGGCTCCTCATTAGGCTTCACACCCTGCCCCCTACTGGGGCCACTACTCCACCTCCTCACTAGAGTTGCAGGGCCTTATATGCCTTAGGCCTCAGGAGCCTGTCGATGTGCCTGGACCTCATTCTTGGCCTATGGCCCACTCAGGCCTCAGGTGTCTGCCAACATACCTAGACCTCACTATCCGCAGCCGCGGAGCCCCCCGCCGACCCCCAGCACAGCCGGAGGTAAGTGGGGCCCGTGGAGAGAGAGGGCTAACTCCTTAGTGTGTGTGTGGGAGGAGCCGGCTGAGTGGAGCCGGGCCGGATCAAGCCCCGCCCAGGCCCCTACTTGGCCCAGCCCCCCAGGGAGCCACGCGAACAGGCTGCACAAACAGGCGCGTTTCTCTGCCAGTGCGTGAGTTAGCATGGAGTTCGCACGGGAGGGCGCACGGGAGGGCCCCGGACCCTGCCTGCGCACCCCACAGGGTAGACAGTCCCAGCCATAGCCAGCCTCCCAGAGGCATGCCACGGATGGGCACGCGCCGC
>NW_005842665.1:884158-893043 GCF_000455745.1 Alligator sinensis | reverse complement strand
GAGCCAGGTTAGGAGGGGGAGTACCCACCTTTGCTTCGCTTATTGGGGGGGAGGAACCCCCCTTAGCCCCTCTAGCCCCCTAAAAGCAGCGAGGCACCGGCCGGCCCTTCTGCGCATGTGTGCAGTTTAAAAAGGGCCTGGCAACAGCACAAGCCTCAGTTTGGTCCCGGCTCCGGTGTGAGACGCGTGGGTGTAAGCCTGCTGCACCCCTATGAGCCCAGGGACCCCCAGCAAGACCCCAGGACCCCCGACAAGCCCCGGCCTGCCCCAGGTAAGTGGGGGCCCATGGAGGGAGGGACCTAGAGAGCTGGGAGCGGCCTAAGTGGGCCAAGGAGGGTCACGCCCCACCCCCCGGCTCCTACTTGGCCCAGCCCCCCAGGAAGCTGTGAGACCGGAGCCACACAAACAGGCACGCTCCTAGGCCCAGCGTGCGAGTTAGCGTGGGAGTTTGCACAGGAGGGTGCGCGGGAGGGCCCGAGGCCCTGCCTGTGAGCCCCCCAGAGTAGACAGTCCCAGCCGCGGTCAGCCCACCAGCAGCATGACGCGGATGGGCACACACCGCACCCCGACGGTCCCCTCGGGGCCTGCGGGCCCCCCCCCCAGTCCTGGCTCTGCTGCGAGCCCATGGTTCCGAGCTCCACGCAGACGGAGTGCTCCCTCTGGCCCTTGGCTGCGGGGGCTGCCTGTTGCTTTTTCAGGCTCTGGGGCCCACCTCCCCTTGTGAGGTCTGCTCCCTACTGGGGAGCTCCAGGCCACAGTCCAGAGACTACATGCCATCAGGGACTGTGAGCAGGAGATCAACTCCTACTGCCAGGCCCTTCTCCCCTGGGAGACCAAGGGTAGACCACTGTCTCCCGCCAGGACAAGGGAGGACCTGGGGAACTCCCATTCTGTCCAGCCCAGGGGTTGGACCAAGATGATCAAGGGCCCCAAGGCCCACCACACCAAGGCCCCCACCCCGCTGGAGCTTTGCAACAGGTATGAACCTCTTGCAGCCCCAGCAGAGCCTGCTGAGTTGTTAGCTCCTACAGGCAACACAGGCGCTACTGTAGCTACCATCCCCGCTCATCCCAAGACAAAACGCAAAGTGTTTGTCGTGGGAGACTCCATCCTGAGGGGGGCTGAGAGGGTAATCCGATGCCCCGACCCCTTAGCCCGGGAAGTTTGCTGCTTCCCGGGAGCCCACATCCAAGACATTGTGGAGAAGATCCCTAAACTCCTCCAGCCCACTGACTACCTATCCCATGCTCCTTTTCCATGTGGGCACCAATGACACGGCTCAGAACCCTCCCAGCTGGGTCATGAGGCACTACAGGGATTTGGGAGTGGGCCTAAGGGTCTGGGGGCGCAGGTGGTGTTTTCGTCGATCCTCCCTGTCTTGGGCTATGGGCTGAGGAGGGAGAGGAGGATGCAGGTAGTCAACCAAAGACTGCGGCACTGGTGTCATCGGGAAGGCTTTGGCTTCCATGACCAGTCTGCTCTTTGGTGAGAGAGACAGCGAGATGCTGGGAAGGGATGGCCTCCACCTCTCTCCGCTGGGGAGGAGGCTCTTCTCAGCCAGACTGGCTGACCTGCTCCACCGGGTTTTAAACGAAGCCCACTGGGGGTTGGGGGGGACTACTGCCACTGCTGGCCTGCTGAGCAACTCTTGCAAAGCCAGCAGGTCAAGGCATTTAAGGGATCCCACCCCTGCCCCAGCCCTGGAACAATCTGTAGGCAAGGCAAAGGGCTCCCAAGGGGACACTTGCTTGCTTATACACAAATGCCAGGAGCTTGAGGAATAAACAGGAGGAACTTGTCCTTCCGCTAAACGCAAATAACTATGATGTCATAGGGATAATGGAGACCTGGTAGGACTCTACCCATGACTGGACCATGGGTATAGATGGCTATACCCTGTACAGGAGGCATCAAGTGGACAAAAGTGGCGGAGGTGTTGCTCTCTATTCCTGCAAGCCGACATTGGCACCCACAGTGGACGACTTGAGACCCTCTGGGTTAAAATCCATGGGGAACATGGCACAGGGGATACTATGGTGGGAGTCTACTACAGACCCCCTACCCAGGGTCAAGACCTCAACCAGGAGTTTGCCAGGAAATTAGCTGAGGCTGTGTGCTCCCGATCCATGATTTTCATGGGAGACTTTAACTACCCAGACATCTCATGAGAGGAGCACTCAGACAAATGTGAGCGGTCACAAAACTGTCTCTTGTGCGTGGATGACCTCTATCTGATGCAGGAAGTCTACAGGCCGACGAGAGGTAAGGCACTGCTTAACCTCGTACTGGCAACCAGGGATGACCTAATCAGCAACCTAACGATCGAAGGGAAGCTGGGTGACAGTGACCACGAGCTGATCACTTTCACCATCTGCCGTAAAGCTGGCAAGTCAGTCAGTAATACAGAAGTCCTTGGCTTCAGGAAACCTGACTTTGACAAGCTCAGGAGGCTTGTCAGTGAGGCCCTAAAGGGCCACAACCCAAAGGGGAGGGGAGTTCAGGACAAGTGGTTGCTCCTCAAGGGAGCAATCCTGGATGCACAAGCAAAGTGTGCTTGCACAAGCAAATCCCATCTTGGAGTAAAGGCAGCAAAAGGGCACAGCAGCCCCTTGGCTCTCCAGGGAACCTTCTGCATCTTAAAAGGAAGACCTACAAAGGATGGAAGACTGGAACCACCACCAAGGAGGAATACTCTGCTCTGGGGAGCAAATACTCTGCAGGGAGCAAACCAGGAAAGCCAAGGCTGCGATGGAACTCCAGTTAGCTACAAGTATCCAGGATAATAAAAAGTCCTTTTTTAGATATGTGGGGAGCCGGTGGAAAAGCAAGGGCAACATTGGCCCCCTGCTAAACCAGATGGGACAACTGACAACTGATGCACAAAAGCAAATTTTGCATCAGTTTTTCACCAGTCCCATGAGATGCCCCTGCCCACTGTGAGTCAGGGAGGCCCAGGTGAGGGAGATTCTTTGCCCTTCATCAAAGCTGACCTCGTGAAGGAACACCTTGCAGGCTGGGCACCTTCAAGTCAGCTGGCCCTGATAGTTTACACCCAAGGGTACTCAAGCAGCTGACAAGCATCATAGCTCAGCCCCTGGCACAGATCTTTGAGAACTTCTGGTGCTCTGGTGAAGTGCCCGAAGATTGGAAGAAGGCCAATGTTGTGCCTATCTTCAAGAAAGGGAGGAAAGTAGATCCGGCAAACTACAGGCCCATCAGCCTGACCTCTATCCTGGGGAAGGTCTTGGAAAAGATTATCAAAGAGGCCATCCTTATCAGACTAGCTGACAGCAATATCCTGAGGGACAGCCACCATGGTTTGTTGTGGGTAGGTCTTGCTTGACCAATCTCATTTCCTTTTACGACCAGGTGACCTATCACCTGGACAAGGGGGAAGAGATTGATGTTGTATATCTTGACTTCAAAAAAGCCTTCGATCTGGTATCCCATGATCACCTCTTGGCAAAACTGGCTAACTGCGGCCTTGACCTCACCACAATCTGCTGGCTGGGGAATTGGCTCCGCAGTCGGACCCAGAGGGTGGTGGTTGACGGAAGCCAATCGTCTTGGTGCCCTGTGACCAGTGGGGTCCTCAAGGCTCTGTCCTAGGGCCTATACTGTATAACATCTTCATCAATGATGTGGACATTGGTGTCAGAAGTAGGCTGGCCAAGTTTGCCAATGACACCAAACTCTGGGGTAAAGCATCCACACCTGAGGACAGGAGGGTGATCCAGGCAGATCTTGACAGGCTCATGAAATGGGCGGAGGAGAACCTGATGGTGTTTAACACCGAAAAATGCAAGGTTCTCCACCTTGGGAGGAAAAACCTGCAACATGCTTATAGGTTCTGCGTAGCACTGCCGGTTAGCATTACAGATGAAAGGGACTTGGGGGCCATGACTGACCACAAGATGAACATGAGCCTTCAATGTGATGATGCAGCTAGTAAAGCAAGGAAAATGCTGGCTTGCATCCATAGATACTCCTGAAGCAAATCCTGGGACGTCATTCTCCCATTGTACTCGGCCTTGGTGAGGCCGCAGCTGGAGTACTGCATCCAGTTTTGGGCTCCACAATTCAAAAAGGATGTGGAGAAGCTTGAGAGAGTGCAGAGAAGAGCCACGCGCATGATCAGAGGTCAGGAAAACAGACCTTATGATGAGAGGCTGAGCCACGGGACTCTTCAGCCTAGAAAAGCGGAGGCTCAGGGGTGATCTGGTAACCACCTATAAGTTTATCAGGGGTGCTCATCAGGGTCTGAGGGAACGTCTGTTCACCAGAGCGCCCCAAGGGATGACAAGATCAAATGGTCACAAACTCCACTGCAACCGATTCAGGCTGGACATAAGGAAGAATTTCTTTACTGTCCGAGCCCCCAAGGTCTGGAATAGCCTGCCGCCAGAGGCAGTTCAAGCACCCACTTTGAACACCTTTAAGACACATTTGGATGCTTATCTTGCTGGGACCCTATGATCCCTGCTGACTTCCTGCCCCTGGGGCAGGGGACTGGACTCAATGATCCTCCAAGGTCCCTTCCAGCCCGAATGTCTATGAAATTCATGAAATCTGTCACAGAAGAAGCCTAGCATTCTTTACTACAGCTGAAAATCCTGTTTATAATTTTTTTAAATGTCAGCCTGAAAACAAATAAAAGGTCACAAACAAAAACAAAGACAGCAACAGTAAATCACATCCCTCAGCCCATTTCAGAGCAAACCTTTCCAAACACTGTCCTGTTTCTTTGATGCCATGCCATAAAGTTAAATCCAAAACAAAACCTTTTGCTAGCTTCAGCTGTTACACATTAAAATTACACAAGTTTATGACTTGCAATGAATCATATAGTAAAAGTGCATATACTATTTAAGCCAGCCATGTAAACAATAAATCAATGAGCCTACACCTGACAAATCCATTTGCCAGTGGTGGATAGAAACTTTCCCCTGCTAGGTGACACCTTAACCCAGTGTTTGCACAGTACAGAACAATAAGGAAACAATCTCTTTGAGGCCTTCAAGTGAAGTAGATATGGATAACACAGAACTCAGTGCTTTCACTGCAGATATATTTATCATCCTTATGGGCTACAATAGTAGCAAAAAACAAATCCCTTTCCAAACATCTCAAAAACTAAATGTAAATCAACGTCACATAATCTTCCTAATTCTTCAAACAGAAAATCCACACCTTAATACAAATCCTGAATTAGCAGGGTTGTGTACTCTGAGGTTCTTCCATAGCTGGTGGGAAAGTATCTTTCTTCCTGAGACCACTCCTAAACTGAGCTCTTGTTTCTTGTTCCTGACACGGGTTTGCAGTGTCTATTCAAACCTGCTACAAGTGGAATACGTGAGAAATACACCTAATGAGAGGGTTAGCTGGCTCTAACTCTGCAAATACCCTCAAGTGTACATAGGAATACCCATTAGTTCTAGGGCATGTACATCTTTTGCTTGTGTTCACCAATTCCTGACCCACAAGTTGCTCTGCATGTTCTCCTCCCCACTGTGGTAACAGAAGCAGCAGCAAGATTTATCCCAACTTCATCTTTCTGAAGTGTATCAATTACTCATTTTACTTCCACAAAATTGTGCTTCTATCTTCTGAAAGGTTTTAACTGTCAGCCTCCTACTTATCCCAAACCCTGCATAAAATTCATGCACTAGAAACAAATAATAGAAATATTCTGGCTAGTGACCTAATGGATAATTATTGAATGATCCATTAAATCTGAAAGCCACATTTTCTTAGCTATCTACTCAGTTCCAAACTGAAAAAAAAAGAGAACAAATCACATTAATTTTTTTCCTTCGTATTAGAAAAAAAGTACCAACTCAGGGCACAATCATGATGCATTTACACTGGTGCAACTTATATCGGTGTACAAAATCTCAGAAAATTACTCCACACTAGGACATACAGGTGATCAGCTCTCACATGGTACCTGCCTCAGTAACCACTATTACAGCACTCCCAACTAGGTAGCTGAAAGGCTGGAAATATTTCAATTACAGTGAGCAAACAGCTACCCTGAGGGACATGTGACAGCTACTCCAATGTAGTTTTACACCAGTTTTTTCCCCCCCAGGTAACTCTATAGTAGATTCTAGTAGGTTAGACCTGTGTTGGTCTATACATCAAATGTACCTTCCTTGTTTACACAGGTTGGTTATCCAATGTGTCCAGGCCCTCAATTTATCCAACTTGCATATCTTATAATACATAAAAAAAAATCCTTAAGGCATTGTTTTCACTACTCATAAAATACACAGTCTCTATTACAGGAGTGTAGGTTGTACCCATGTTGGTCTAAGGACACAAGCAGACAAGGTTCTTTGGGTGAATCTGGTATCTTTTATTAGACCAACATATATAGTTGGAAAAACATTTTTTAAGTCTCTATTAAACTTCTGTGGCACAGATTTCAGATGTGAAATTTACAGACATACATACTGGTTTGTCTTATTGCTGTGTAACAGCTGCAGTCAGCTGCCATTTTCCTCTAAACTACCACTTAATTTACCAGTCTTGACTGGCTGTGTAGCTGCTGAAGGGTATACATCTTAATCAAAGGGTTGTCTCCCCTAGTTTATTCTGGCAAGCAGACTAAACAGGCCATCAGATGCTTAATAGAAACTAAGTCTAAAAGCAGACTACTGGTTTATTCTGGGACAAAAATGTATATCCTGGGATCCTACAAAGATAAAATCACTGTCCCACTAAGTACCTGTGAAGTATCTGAATTAACATTTTGGCCCCTGTTCCAGTTAACTGCCATTCAAGCTGCATGTGTAAATGAGTGCCCTGGTCTGATCTGATGCAAGCCAAAACCCAAGATAATTGGCCCCAGATTAAGCTGGTAGTATGTTTTTAGCCTGAGTCAAACTGATTTTCTTAAAAGTAAGTAAAGGAGAGGTAGATCATTCCTCTTTAGACCAATTTGTGTTTACTACACAGGGGAGGGGAGGATATGCACAACTAACAAAAGATTACCCTGGAAAGGAAGAAAGGTCTGAAGTATTTAAATACAGGGTTTTCTTTCTCTCTCAGACCTATGTACAAAACAGGTATGAAACAGATACACCAGTGAACTGCTAGCCAGCAACTAGTCTATAATGTAGACTACTTTGGGAAGTTTATCCATTTATATACATGTTAGCAATTTTTTATTTAAATTACACTATAATCTATGCATATTTAAGTACAACTTTTCTTCTTCTTTTTGCACCAAACTAATCCTCAAAAACTGACATTCTAATTTATGTTGCCTGTGTGATTGTTGCAAAGACCTGAAATACATAAAAGGTGCTACAAAAAGTATTTAATATGTTTTCCCACATAAGTACTCTACAGCATACCAGCCATATGTGCTATCATCTTTCTCTACTTGTTCCTGTTACTACTTTAGTATAAAGGAAAAATAGGCAAGAGATGACTGGACAAACATGAAAGAACAAGAATCATTTTCAACAAAAAAATAAGCTAAAAACAATAGGGCTCCAATAGACATGCGGGGAACCTGCAGACTCAATTAATCAAGTCTACTGGAGCACGGAAATTGATGCGCTCAGGCAGCCTTCTGCGTCACGTGTATCAGTGTCCCCACACGTCGCTGCACTGAAAAAATAGTAGCAGGGTGCTGTGAAATAAAACACATTTGATGAGCTTTAGTTCAAAGCACACTGCCACCATTTTTTCAGAATGGTGACATGCGGGGACACTGATACATGTGATGTGTGAACACTTTTAATTAGCACAGTTCACTAATTAAAAGTGCCCAGCACCGTGTCCCAAATTACACATAAAAATGTCCACAGAGTACAAATAAACAGAATCAACATGACAGCAGCAAGAGCAGTAGACATAGGACAGGTACAGTCCAGAGCTATATTTGTGGCTTAAAGAGACTATATCTGGGTTTAATTCCGCCAAATCACAAATTACTTTTATAAAATGTGCTTTAATGTCAGAGTTGATGTAATACTCAATTTTCATTACCTATCCAGACTACAGAACATAGATGTTGCTTCCCTGCATGAGTTTTCAGCGGATGGTCTCCACTTCACATCTATTTACACTCATACACTGTATTCTAGATCTTCAGGAACTTTTGAAAATTTGGAAACAGGAATGAGGAACTGTTTAATAAACTTTTGAAAGTGTTTATTAAACACTCCTCCCCTAGCTTCTCCCCCTGTACAGGAACTATCACCAGGGACTAGGCTACCAACAAATTCTGATAAAGAAAGAGCCCTGAGCCCCAGCCCTGCTCCTGCACCAATCACTGTAACCTGCTGGTCAGAAGGTCACTCTACCTAGAGACAGTACTAAATGGCAAGTGCTATGTCCTTCTATTTCTGCCACCTTCCAGGAGCCTCATGGCATGAAGAAACTCTGGTATCATACTACCAGCCAGAGATGACCCTAGCAGGGTGCAGGGCCCAGTGCAAATCAACCTGTGCAGGACCCAGATGCAAAGAAGGCGGTGGTGGCAGAGCTGAGTAACCAGTTCCAGGCAGGCCCTGCAGAAGGGGCTGCAGCCGCTCTGCCTGGCTCTGCGGGGCCCCCCCAAAGCGCAGGGCCTGGGGTGGTCACTCTGATTCACCCCCGCTCTCTCCCCCCAGGGACAACCCTGCTACCAGCACACCGATTACTCCTCCAAGAACCCACCAACTCCATCTCTCCTTATTTCCAGGATTTAAACTAGGTGACAGCTCTAGAAGGTATCCCAACACACACACGCCTTTTCTATTGAAGAGAAGAGATTGATTGATGTCATATATCTTGACTTCAAAAAAGCCTTCGATCTGGTGTCCCATGATCGGCTCTTGGAGAAACTGGCCAATTGTCGCCTTGGGTCCTCCACGATCCACTGGCTGGAA
>NW_005842665.1:878341-883712 GCF_000455745.1 Alligator sinensis | reverse complement strand
TGCTTCCAGTTTTGGGCTCCACAATTCAAAAAGGATGTGGAGAAGCTTGAGAGAGTCCAGAGAAGAGCCACGCGCATGATCAGAGGTCAGGGAAGCAGACCCTACGATGACAGGCTGAGAGCCCTGGGGCTCTTTAGCCTGGAAAAGCGCAGGCTCAGGGGTGATCTGATGGCCACCTACAAGTTTATCAGGGGTGACCACCAGTATCTGGGGGAACGTTTGTTCACCAGAGCGCCCCAAGGGATGACGAGGTTGAATGGTCACAAACTACTGCAAGACCGTTTCAGGCTGGACATAAGGAAGAACTTCTTTACTGTCCGAGCCCCCAAGGTCTGGAACAGCCTGCCACCGGAGGTGGTTCAAGCGCCTACATTGAACACCTTCAAGACGAAACTGGATGCTTATCTTGCTGGGATCCTATGACCCCAGCTGACTTCCTGCCCTTTGGGCAGGGGGCTGGACTCGATGATCTTCCGAGGTCCCTTCCAGCCCTAATGTCTATGATTCTATGAAATCTATGATATCTAACAAGCCAGATACTGTTCTTCAACATGTATCATCTTATGACACAATTGGCTTCAGTCATCACAGCCAAGAATTAGGAGAAATTGTCCAAGGAAACCAGAAGTATGATTAAAACACAAAAATTCTAGACATATAACATCTGTACTCTGCATGGGTCTATTACTTGGTAAGTAGCCAGAAGACAACAAAACAAAGCAACATGAATTAAACTGATGCTGATTAATTCAAAATCTCTCACTAACAATAAAACACAACCTTATCATCAGGGGTCCTGGTTTTCTCTGATAAAAAAAAAAAATCCTCAATTTTTGGATGTAAAAAGTAACCCCAAATCCACATTTTTCTGTGATTAAAATGAAGCGCCACTAATATATATTGAGAATATATTTTTATACCGAATATAAAAAAGGGTTGGATGCCGGTCTGCAGTGTGCCAGTCACTTCCTGTCTGTAGTATGCTGGCCCGCAGTTTGCCAGTTCACAGTCTAAAAAGGTTGGGAACCACTGTCTTAGACCATCACATTATTAAGGCAGCAGTCAGAGACCACCCAACCTCCAGGCAGCAAAGGGACTCAATTCAACAGATTCAACAGCTACAAATTCCTAAGCCTTTTAACAGACAACTTAACCCATACAACAAGACCTTAAGGACCAGGGAGACTCATCATCACTAGCATCTTAGACCAAAATGCTAACACCCCAAACAGCTCCCTCCCCCATCTCGTCAAACAGATCTCCTCAATTTTCTGACATCCTGTTTTAGATGGAGAGAGGGGAAAAAATAAACCACTAGTGGCAGAAAATGAATTTATAAAAGTCCTACATTTGGTCTGCAAGTTGTACTGCAGACCAAAGGAACATTCCTATCACACTTTAATAGACCCACCATCAAGCAGCTATCAATGGTGCTAAATCACGCCAGTAGCACTTATTCACCTGCAGCAGAATACAGCAACCAACACTGTAAAGTGTTATCATCCTATTTCATTAAAATAGCTTCTAGAATGTGCAGGGGTTTCTCATATAGCACAAATCTACTCTACCTAGACCCACTAACCACCAGCCCACCTATAATCCCAAAGTTCAGTACATTCAGACAAAGATGTCTGCAGTGTTCAAATTACACTTTGACTCTTGAGGAGGTCTGCAAAAGAAATTGGTCTGCCCATTAAAAATGCCCTAATAAAAATCTATGTGTCGTCCCCCCGTTATGATTTTCAAATTTTACAGGAGGCTCTCATCGCTTATAGGGGGGGATCAGCCCCCCCAAATTCCCTGTAATTCAAACCCTGGAGGTCTGGAAACAACTAAACAGATGCTGCCCTTGACTTCTGAACTGAATACGTACCCTTCCAGTTTGAGATGCCTAATATTATTGAGTCAAACTTTCTCCTCCTTTTCTCCTCCTTTAAACATGCAACAGTCCAACCAATCAAGTGTGGGCACATCAATCCTAGTGATCACCACCCAATGCAAACCCTTTCAGACTCACCCAAATTCATGAACAAATGAGCCAAAACCTAACTACTATCTCATCTAATAGAAGCAAATTCCCTAGATTCAGACCAAGCACACTGGAATCAGACCAAGACAAAAGAAATAAGGAAACATTAGTAATACTGATCATCAAATCTTATCTTCCCCGAGTTTTTAGCTGCATTCAGCACCATGCACTGTGAGATACTTTTGTCTCACCTAGAAGACATTACGGAGGCAGTAGTGTAACTAGGGTGGGGAGAGCAGGGCACTGGGCCCGCTGCTGCCCTAGAGGGGACACTGGTATGGCTCTCTATTCCAGAAGTCTTTGCTACAGGAGGGGCATCCCTATTGCACTTGGATGTAGGAGCTGGGCAGGCACAGCCCCATGTCCTGCAGTGTATCAGGATATGGAGTGGGGGGAGGGGAACAGAGGGAAGTAGAATGACACTACCCAGAAGCTTTGTCACAGGAGGATCAATCCTGCCTCTGGGGTGAGGATGTGAAGAGAGCACCAGAAGCATACCCTGGTGAGCCCAAGTTGCTGCTCTCCTTCAGCAATGGTACTGCTCCCTCCCAAGTGAGGAGAGCCCAGGCAGGCAAGGTAAGACTTCTCTACCTCTCTCCCCTTCCCCTCCCACTCTCCAGTGATCAGCATAATCCAACATCTCCCCACCCCTCAACCACTCTGCCCAGGTGCTGAAAAAGCATCCTATGCCTCTGGACAGAGGTCCAGAAAAATGGGCTAAAATGTTTTTTGGTTCTTCCCAGGGAGGTGCACCTAATGAACAGAGAAGGAAGAGATGACTTCCATCACTAAAGCCTCTCATTTGTGGAATCCAACAAGCACCAATTCTTTCACCTGTCCTTTCCACATTTACCTTTGGCCCGGTCATTTGCAACCAGGGTGCTGTGGTATCTTTTTAAGGGAACCACCTCTCTCTCCTACCAGATGGTATTGCCCTGTTGCACCTCTGTTTGTGGAAGATGCTGCAAGGGGTTAGCCCAGAAAACAGCTGTAGCAGCAAGGGGTGACCCACTGCAGCCTGGCCTAATGAGATGAGCCACCATGAGGCCACTGTTGCTAGCCTAACAGCCCAAATGGCAACACCACCACAGGAAACAGGATATAGTAAGTGCTGCCCCTGTACTTCCCTGTGGTCTAGGAGCACTCCCTGGACTTCATGCATCAAGGTAAAGGCAGGAGTATGTCCCCATTGCACAGGAAAAAGGCAAGGCTCTCTCTGCCCACTACCACAGAGGGTGTTGCTAAATTCAAACAAATTAGAGGGGTGCTTTGTGTCTAAAAACATTGAGAACCACTGCTCTAGCCACTAAATGCCCAGTGAGGTGATATAGACTCAAACCCCATTAGAAGGCAGATGACATATGTCTCTACCAGTCTTTCACTCCACAGAAAAGTGCTCTACTACCACTGTGACGGCCCAATGTTTGGGCAAGATCTGTTCTCTCTCTATTTTGTATGGTGTCAGTATAGGCAGACTAATGCATAGGCCAGCTGGGCCCAGGTTGAGGCCCCTGCCTCAGCACAGATGGAACTGGTAGCCATGCTGGACACATGTGATGTGTGTCAAATACTGAGTGTGGTGTGACCGCACCGGAGTCCTGGGAGTGGCCAGTCACCAGCGGCAAAAAGCTGAGCCAGGCATGGTGCATAGCTGGGACCTGACAGCAGCAGGGCAGCCCAAGTGCATGCAGGTCATGGCCCAGCCCAGCTGTGATCCTGTGCATTGGCTAGGCACTGCTGCAGCTGGACTAAGCCACGTTGGGGCCGGGGCCACCCCTGAAGCTTTGTCTGTACCACACATGCCTAGTGGGCAGCAGCTCCGCACCCCTAGTGCTGGCTCCAGTGCAGACCTGCAGGCAGGGGCAGCTGTGGCTCTTACCTTGGGCTTGAGGGTCAGTGTGTCCTGCTGCAGCCGCTGCTCGCACTGTGCCAGTTGGGGACAGAGCCCATAGCTGCGGGGCAGGGCATGGGTCAGGGGGGCCCCAGGCCATGGGGGTGGTGGGGGCAGGCCCAGGGCCCCAGTGAATCTTAATCTGCCTCTGGTCAAATATCACCTTCCAGGTCTCAGCCACTATCTGGTATTATCGCTCAATGTTCATATTCTATCTGCCCTATCTGGGAATTTGTAAAGACTACAGTTTTCATTTAAGCACTGTGCTGTTTGTTGGACATCATGTTCATACAGAGGGCTGTCCAAGATGTTCATCTTGTATGGTGTGTTTTGAAGTATCTATATCCTGATCTCAGTCTGTACAGTTTGACCCACACTTCTCTGCCAAGGTCATTCCCTATGGGGGACTCATTTGGTGTTGATATAAAATGCTGTAGGAATAGGTCTGATCTTTCCCACCAGTTGTCCCACTCCATTGCTGCCCATATGTTTGGTTCAGCATCCCAACTCTCTCCCAGGAGCATGTGGTCTTCAAGTATAAACAGTTTACAATTTTTAAGCCTCTTAAGCCTCCATCTGTTCGGGTCTTCAGTTAACAGTTGATGGAGCAGGTAAAGTTCATCATTTCTTGCCAGTAATGATGTTAGGGTCTGTCTTCTTATGTCACTTGGTCTAATGCCCAAAAGTACAGAATGTACATCTGTGTGTGTGTAAAAGTTGTGCAAGATCTGCTCATAGATTAAGAACAACTGGCTGAAGCTGAACTTAAATGACACAGAGGTGATACTGGTGACCAAAGAAAAGTTCATAGCCATACGTACCAGTCTCCTCTTTTTAAGATCTACAACCACAGCTGGTCAACTGAGATCTTCAGTTTAGGAATCTTATTGGATTTTTAACTGACACCCACCCAACTCTCACATAGAAACAGTCTGTGAACAATGCTGTCATTTTCAGGGGGCTAGATGACTCTACCCCTGTCATGGCAGACTGACCTTAATATCTGATTAAGTAGGCACTTTTCTACAAAAGTTCATGCTTCTGTGAACCAGAGAATTTCCATGATACCATCCTGCTCTACCATCTGCCTGACTTCAGGCTAAGATGGCTAACCACCTCTTTGAACTTGCCTCAGTCATTCACATTTTGTCACCTCTTAGTTGGCCTATAGCAATGCACTGTGGCAAGGCATGAAGCCTTCTGTCTGTAGAAAAGTCCTTCTAGAACAAAACATTACAGCACAGTCTCCTCAACAACACAGGCTTTCAAACCTGTCCTTTACTCTCTGTACTGGATTTTCATAGAATTTCAAATAAAGTTCAAGGACTCAGTTCTTATCTTCAAAGCAATATCTGGCCTAGGCTCAGGATCTCTCAGAGGCTGCCTGCAGCTCTGCAATGAAGACTGTTATTGGCAATTTAGGTCATTTTCATTTTGGCCATTGACCTTCT
>NW_005842665.1:872413-878310 GCF_000455745.1 Alligator sinensis | reverse complement strand
GGAATGCCAATGTGTAGCTGTAAACCCTGAATACGTTTAAAGCTTCTGTTGTTTAACAATGGTCAACTATCCCAGAAAAATATATGTTTTCCCCATGCTATATCTGTTTAAATCAGACCTAATTTATTCCATATTCAACCAAAATGTCTCAATGCTCTTCTTCCACAATCTTTTAAAGAAACTACAGTAACAAACGTAGATCTCATAAGCACGGATCCTGGTTTTCCTTTAAAAACAAAACAAAACAAAAAACAAATTCTCTAATAAAACCCCCCAAATCCATGATTAAAATGAATATATATATACTATATATATACACATGTATCACTATATATATACACACATGTATCAACTGAACACAATGTTTTATTTACATATTTACAATTTTTAAGCTATCAGGAAGCCTCAATCACTATAGTAAACTAAATTCTAAGTACGTATACATTTTGGTATTTGATTTTATCATGGAAAAAATCAGAGCTCCCCTTCCCACTTAGCTCACCAGGACACAGGTTCAGGTCCACTCCCCAAGGCCCTACGGCTGCACGTTGTGGCCCCACACATCACCCAGCTGGACAACAGCAGCCCTAGCGCCAGCCCTGCCCAATTCCCTCCCTAAGGGGGCCTCAATTCCACCCCCCTGGCTTACCTGTTGTGGGAACTGCTTTCCAGGCTGCCTGGTGGCCATGTGCATATACATATGGTGTCCCCTGCCTGACTGCTCCCCCCAGTCCCTTGCAGCCTGGATCTCTGCCAGCCTGTAGAGAGCTCTTTGCAAAAGAGCAAAATCTGTGCATTTTTCTGTTAAAATGAAAAATGTGCATTTTTCTCAGGTAAAAGGGAAAATCCATGGTTTTTTCTGTTTTTCCGTGGGACACAAAAAACCCAGATCCCTGCTCATAAGCAACCCCAAAACAATAGGTCAGGTTATGCAAAAGACCCAGAGGGTCTCGACACACGCACATTTGGAGCCATTTCAGAAAGGGAATACTTCAGCTGTTACTTTGTAATTGTTACATGTAGACAGGCCAGGAACAATACAAAGGCAGCAAAACTGCGCCAGATTTAACACTGGATGAAGCACCGTACACATGGAAATACTGTTAAGAAATCCTAACCTTAACTTTAAAAGGATTACCCTTTCATATAAATCCCAAAGGGGGTTCCAGAAGTTTTGTTCAGGGAATGGGTGGGGTTGGGGGAGGACAGCTATATGGTGGGGTTGCATAACAAAATGAATCTACAGTGCAATATCTTTATGTCCAAAAGGCATAAAATAATATGGCTTACATCTATAAAGTTAAGCAAATAACCCAGTTCTGATACCTAATTCAAGCTTGGGAGCTTTGCAGCTGACTCCTCTTGCTGATAATATGAGGCAACCGGGGTTCAAAATACTGGCATAATACGAAGAACTGAGTGAAGGTGGTCATTGTCAGTCACCTTCTCAACGTAGCTGTATTAATATTTATGCCTGAGAACATTTTCTGGGAAGTGCATATGAGAGCAGCTGATCTATGGTATGGCAACTCTCCTACCGCAGAGGTTCTCAACTTTTTGAGATTCTAGCCCCCCAGGGTTCCAAATTTTTTGGGATTTTCGCCCCCCCCCCCCCCCCCCCCCCCACACACACACACACAAAATGCTAGCTCTTAGCTTTCACTTTAAGTGCAGAAAAACAACAGAACAATTCTTCTGTTACAAAGAACTCAGAAAGACCACAACAGGTCAGATTGTTTTTAACACTATGGCTTCCCATTTGAAATCTCTGGTTTATTTTGTGAATCATGTCTGCACACACAACAGGGCTAACACTGCATGGTGCAGGCATGAGGAAGAGTGGTAGCAGCATAGAAGCAGCTTCCGGCTCTTGGGCCTGGCACAACTACCTTTTGGCTGGGAGCTGCACCTGCAACGCCACTGCTTTGCCCAACGAGCAACCCTGCCTCACAACCTGGCCGCGGTGCAACTGTAGCTTCCGGCCAAAAGGGAACTGCATCGGGGCAAGCAGCTGGAAGTTGCTTCCATGCCTGACCAACCTGATTGCCTTCTATGATGAGATGACTGGCTCTGCGGATACGGGAAGACCAGTGGACATGGTGTACCTCAATTTTAGCAAGGCTTTTGACAGTCTCCCACATTTTCCCAAGCAAACTAAGGAAGTATGGGCTGGATGAATGGGTTGTAAAGTGGATAGGAAACTGGTTGGAGAATTAGGCTCAATGGCTCTATGTCCAGTTGGCAGCTGGAATCAAGCGGAGTGCGCCAGGGGTCAGTCCTGGGGCTGTTTTTTTTCAATATCTCCATCAACAACCTGGAAGAAGGCACAGAGTGCACCCTCAGCAAGTTTACAGATGACATCAAGCTGGGGGGAGTAGTAGATATGCTGGAGGGTAGGGCTAGGATTCAGAGTGCCCTAGACATTTGGAGGATTGGGCCGAAAGCAATCTCAGGAGGTTCAACAAGGACAAGTGCAAAGTCCTGCACTTAGCGCAGAATAGTCCCATGCACCAGTAGAGGCTGGGGGCTGACTGGCTGGGCAGCAGCTCTGCAGAAAAGGACCTGGGGGTTACAGTGGACAATAGACTGAATATGAGCCAAGTGTGCCTTTGTTGTCAACAAAGCTAAAAGCATACTGGGCTGCATTGGTAGGAGTGCTGCCAGCAGGTCAAGGGAAGTGATTATTCCATCTATTCAGCATTGGTGAGGCCACATCTGGAGTACTGTGTTCAGTTTTGGGCCCCCAGTACAGAAAAAATGTGGACAAATTGGAGAGAGTCCAACGGAGAGCAAGAAAAATGGTGAGGGGGCTGAGGCACATGACTTACGAGGAATGGCTGAGGGAACTGGGCTTATTTAGTCTAGAGAAGAGAAGACTGGGAGGGGATTTAATAGCAGCCTTTAACTACCTGATGGGTGGCTTGAAAGAGGATGGAGCTAGATTTTTCTCAGTGATGGCAGATGACAGAACAAGGAGCAATGGTCTCAAATTACAGTAAGGGACGTTTAGGTTAGATATTAGGAAGAGTTTTCTCACTAGGAAGAGTTTTCTCACTGCCCTCTTTACTAGGGCAGTAAAACACTAGAACAGGTTACCCAGAGAGGTTGTGGAGTCTCCATCCTTGGAGTTTAAGACCCAGCTGCGCACAGCCTTGACTGGGATGATCTAGCTGGGGAAGGTCCTGTTTGAACAGGGGGTTGAATTAGATGACTTCCTTCCAGCCCTAATTTTCTATGATTCATGCTTCAATTCTAAAAACTATTGAATCAGCAAAGAAAATAAAAAATTACAGAAAGGAAGTAGAGGTGGCGATTCGAGGAAATTCCCCTAACAAGTGTTACCTAATCAGTAGCCTTTTAAAAAACCCTATATCGTTACAGTCTTTATAACTACAGCCAAGCTAAGGAAAGCAGTGATCAATTTCCAGAATATTCATTCCCAAATACACTATTACCAAAAATTTAATATGGTAACAAGAGGTCTACACTGTCTCCTTGCATCCTTTCTTCAAAACAGAAGGCTGTAACTAACACAGAGAGGAATTAAGCTTCAGAGTAAATCTATGCTGAGATCCCAGACGTGTAGGTTGTAGCCGTATTGGTCTAAGGACATAGGCAGACAAGGTTCCTTGGGTGAATCTGATATCTTTTATTAGACGAACCCAAATAGTTGAAAAAATAATTATTAAGCAAGCTGTTGGGTTCAAAAACCCTTCGTCTTTACTTTTCATTCCATCCAGGAAGAGCACACACCAACTGCTGAAACTTCCTTAGCCTGACAACGGGTTTTTGAACCTGAAAGCTTACTTAATAATTATTTTTTCAACTATTTGGGTTCGTCTAATAAAAGATATCAGATTCACCCAAGGAATCTTGTCTGCTGAGATCCCACACACAGTAGCAGAACTGGGCCCATAAACGCACAAGTTATACATGACAATTGTTCCACGCGAAAGGAGACCAGTAACAAACAGTTTGCCAAACCCAAGAGAGAGAGAGAGAGAGACCACTGATGTTGCAAGCTGTTACACACCTGCATAAGACCCCACTGAAGTCAGTGGGAGTACCTAACCCTAGCCACATGCAGCAAGGGAGTTTAAGCAAGTTGTACTTGGTGCCATTGGCTGAAGTACAGCAACAATAGCAAGGTTTCTGTGATAAAATAGATTGGCAGAAGAAAGCAAGAATCTGATTTGGTGTCTAGACAACCTTACCTTAGGAGAGAGGAAGAGATGTTCCTGTGCTCAACCAGGTGCCCTCATATCCTTTATAAACATTCAACTCTGGCCTTGCACAGTAGGACCTTATCAATGTTAGATAAACTATGCATTTATCAGCATCAATGCCAGCAAATGCAAGCTGAACTATAGATACTGTGCAGACATTTTTACCACCATGCTGGATGCCCATTCTACATGACTTACAAAATTAGTTGCACTGCTGCCGAAACAACACTCCCCCCCTTAGTCTCAGCATACTTGAAAAGAAAGTATGAAAGAGGTTTGACTGGCCTTGGCACAGTAATGCTAGTGACTGTCGTTCAAGAGCAGTTTTCCCCTGGCTGACACTTTTGCATTCACACATATCTAGTCCCAGAAAACTTGCATGCTGGTACTGTAGGTGCTGCGGATTAAAATGTTTGTCCCCACACAAACCACTGGTGTGAAGTTCTCTCAAAAGTACAAGCATCCAAGCTAAGTCTCACAGATTTTTCAAAATATATTTCTACTCAGCTCCTATTTACTATTCTTTATGGCTTCGAAAGTCTGCAATGAAGCTCAGACAAAAAGTGAAAAGTATATATTAAGTTACTTCATATTGTTTTGCACATATTAGTATAAACACATGTGCACATGTGGTTTCTGGCAGTTTTAGACCCTTTTTGTGCCTGATCATGACCAAACCCTCAACCCAGAAGCTGATAAACAATGCAAGGAGCTTATAAGTTTAAAAGGCAACTTCTGAACAACATGCACACAAATACACACAGCTACTCTACGCAATTGGTATCAGCAGGAACATTTTAAGTCCCTGTTTTCATTCCCTGCCTCCCATTATACAGGCTGTAGTGTCTTCAAATGTCATACTGCTGCAATCCCAACTGGGCGGCGCTACTGGTAGCAAAAGCAAAGGGAGAACTAGCTTAGATAGGACACGGCTGTGTTTTCTTTATCCCTGTTGACAGCCAGCTGGGATAACAGGTTTAAAAAGCCTTAGTGGTTTCCAGCAAGATGCCTTCGCTAGCCCTCCTTGGCACGGAAGAAAGAGAAAGGCGCACACGAAGACAAGGCCTCCTAGAGATGTCCCCTCACAGAAGTAACCAAAAAAACTTGAGTGTCAGTTCTGCACACTGATCCTTTTGACCCAGCGCCGCGTGCCAAGTGCTGAGCTCACACAACTCTCAGTCCCCGCTGAACCAGATATAATAGGGAGCCAGCTAGCGTGTTCTCCACGTTTCTGAGGGGCCAGCGGGAAAGCAGCACCTCGGGTAAAAAGGGGCTTCGCCTGGCAACTGACTAAGAGCCACAACGGGTTTGGGAACAGGAGCGTCAAGGGGCACAAGTTGGACGCGGGGGCCCGCCTAGAGGCAGCCAGGGAGCCCTGTGCCTCTGCAACCTGGCTAGGGCCAGCAGAGAGTGGGGGGAACGGGACACTCACACGGCAGGGGGGAGCGGGGCACGCGCACACATGGTAGGGGGAGGGGGGGCCCCACCCCGCGGAGCTGCCGGTGAAGGGAAGTGCTCGCCCGCCCGCCCCGGGGGCAGCGCGGGCAGGAAAGCGAAACTACAAGCTGTTCCCTGCGGAGGAGGAGACGCCTCGCGAGCACACAGCGGCCCTGCGCCCCTGCACACGTGGCCGCAACCACCCCGCGCGCCCCGTCTGTCTGCCCCGCGCGC
>NW_005842665.1:866964-872363 GCF_000455745.1 Alligator sinensis | reverse complement strand
CCTGCCCGCGGGGGGCGTCGCGGGGGGGCGGGCGTCACACGCACACGCGCCTGGCGCCCGCCGCCTGTCCCCTCTGCGCGCGCGCACACCCCGCAACAGGGACGTGCTAGCGGAGCACCTCAGACATACACGCCTTTCCCCCGGGCGCGCACGCAACTGCAGCACATACACACGTCCTCCCCCCCCCCACACACCTGCAACACACGCACACATCCTCCCACACACACAACTGCAGCTCACGCACACTACAGCGCGTACACACACACACGCACCCTCCCCCACACACAGCAGCACACACACACATCCTGCCCCCCAAACACACAACTGCAGAACACACATGCCCTACCCCCACACACAACTGCAGCACATACACATCCTCCCCCCACACACACAACTGCAACACCACACATGCGCACACACACGCCCTACCCCCACCCACAACTGCCGCACACATGCACATCCTCCCCCTCTAAGGTGGCCATCATAGAGGACAGTCCGGTTGTCCTCTGTCTTCTGTTGATACAAAACCAAATGCCTTCATGTCATCTATTTTTCTCTTCAAGACAAAAATAGAGGACATAAAGGTGTTGGGTTTCATACCAATAGAGGACAGAGGGCAGAATAGCAGAAAACCGGGATGTCGTCTATGATGGCCACTCTATCCCCCCCACAACACGCGCACACAGCCCTGCAGCACACACACATACACCCCCCCACAGCAGAGAGGTGTTAATGGAGTACCTCAGCCCCCCTCCCACCCTTTTTCCACACACGCACGCAGAGCTGCAGCACGCACAAGGGCAGGGACACAGAGCTGTCCTGCCCTTGTGTGGGGGACACCAGGGGCACGTTAAGTGGCTGGCGCATCAGGAGGGCTGGGATGATGTGCTGGGATGTAGCGAAACGTTGCACTGGGAGCCCGAGAGCTCATGGGCAGGGTTTGGTGTCATGAGACCCCGCTGCCAGCATGATTGGCTCTAGGATGTGGCCAGGGAGGTGGTGCAGATGCTGAGGGGCTTCATCCCCCAGAGCACCACACACCTGCTCCCATTGGAAAGCAACTAGAGCCTTCCCTAAGAAGTAGGGGCGTGAGCAAGAGTGTGAGGGAGTGTGTGCACACTGTTACCTAAATCTCCAGTATTGCAAACTGACTCAATTATTTCTCAGGAGACACAAAAACAATTGGGTTTTTATGAAGAGCACATACTGTTTTTTAACAGCTTCTTTTCTAAACCCAGTTCTTTTACCCTTTCCCCACAAATCCCATTTTCCAAACCTCTTATCCGTTATCATCACCTCTTTCCGGATTTTAATTTACACCTTTCTCTGTGTGGGATACCTTGTCACCTCAAATGCCAGTGTGGAACCCAAGAAAGTGACATGACTAGCATTTGATCTGAACCACATACAGCTGGGTCAACCAAGGCTTGCTTTCAGCACACTTGTGGAATGAAACATGCCCCTGGAGTTGTAGAAAGATACTGTGGCTGCTCTCTGTAAGGAACCAGGACACACATGGTCTGGCTTAATGATCAGGGATCCTGGTTTTCTCTGATTTAAAAAAAAAATCCCCAATTTTCAGATTAAAGTAACCCAAAATCCACATTTTCCATGATCAAAATGAAACACCATGATTATATAAATATATAGCACATATAGGTATATATATTAGTGGTGTTTCATTTTGATCACAGAAAAATGTGGATTTGGGGTTACTTTTTTTAACCTGAAAATTGGGGATTTTTTAAATCAGAAAACCAGGATCCCTGCTAATGATTAGGCTGTGGAGGGGAAGAAGGGCTTGGGGATAGGTCAAAGGGCAGGAACTATACAGCAAAGCTAGAGTCAGATCCAGAAACGGAGTCCAGGGTCAGGATCTAGGGGTCAGATGCCAAGTACT
The DNA here is from genome assembly GCF_000455745.1 of Alligator sinensis. Classification (NCBI taxonomy): domain Eukaryota; kingdom Metazoa; phylum Chordata; order Crocodylia; family Alligatoridae; genus Alligator; species Alligator sinensis. Next base: position 870,463 of record NW_005842665.1, on the reverse strand, counting down.
AATCTGGAGGGAGGGGGAAATCCACAGGTCAAAGTCCAAAAACAGAGGCAAACCAAGGTCAGGAGCCAGGAAACAGAACTGCAGGGAAATCCAAAGCCAAAGTTGAGAAATAAGCTGTGGGCAGGAACCGGGAAGCTTGCCACAGCAGAACTGTGCCAGGCCTGCAGACCCAGGGCCCCGAGGTGGTGCTAAACGGATAGGTGGTGCTCCCAGCAGCCAATCTGGATGCTGGCAGCTCCTAAACTGGAGCAGAGTTCATTAGCTGGGGCTTGCTGTAGGTGTGGCTGCTGCTGTACTTCGCTCGGGCTGACCTGCCTGCTTAGAATCCCAGACAATAGTGGGCCCAGGCCAGGCTGCCTAATCTCAGCATCCCTGACATACTCTTACCACTCAACAAGTCAGGGCTGAGCTGAGTGCAGTTGAAACTGTAATTACCTCTCATGTCTTAGATGACACAGAATGAGATTTGCCTTTTTTGCTGCATTATATTATTGACTCCCTCAGTCTGTAGTCCAGTGTAACTCTCAGGTTCTTTCCTGCAGTACTGTTGTCCAGCCAATTCTCCATTTCGTATTTATGTATTTAAATTCCTTCTGAAGTATAGTACTTTGCCCTCGTCTTTACTACATTTCATTTTGCTGATTTCAGACCATTTCTCAGCACCAGTAGCTTAAAGCCCACCCACAAATGGCTTACTACTATGCTATGGCTCATTACTTTATTTTAAGAAGAAAAAATTCAAAATGCCTTTTTATAAAGCAGTTTTATGGGTTTGCTGCAATATATTCTTCCAACATGAGACGATGCATCTAGTAAATTATAAGAAAATAGCAGTAGTAGTAGTTTATGTACAGCTTTTGCCAAAACAGTACAATAAAATGATCAGAAAATTATACAAAAATATTAAATAACAGCATTTATATAAATCATAATTCTTACTAAAAGCATATGATAAGATTATCTGTTCTACACAAAATTAAAATAGAGCATATAAGAAAATAAAGCCAAAGTTAAATACATTTACTCTTTTAAATTTTTTTTATTTTTACTAAGACCATCTATTGGGATGGGGCTGGGGTGGTACATGGTTGACAGCCCAGAAGTCACAAGTTTGAGGCCATACGGTGAAACATTTGCGGGGAAGCCCTGTCAGATTCCAAGGAGTCTGTAAATTCTGCTAAATACCTTGTCACAAGGACACGAAAAAGAAGGAAGCTATTGGGATCTTTGAGGATTGCTACCAGTCTCATTAATATTTTACATAAAGATAAAAGGAAATGTTGGGGGTGCATGAGGCAGGTTTTGTAAAATACCACATGTAAGACCTATACAATTTGTGTACAGTGGAACTCCCTGATGTGGACGCTCTTAAATCAAATTAGGATTTCTATACAAGATATATATACTGATTTCACTAGCTTGGGTACAAACTATATGTAGACCAGTCCTTAAATAAAACATCTCTTCACCGTATAGGAATTTGTTGCCTAAAACCCAAGTGTCATATCCCAGATCAAAGTGAGGCCAACATTAGTACAGGATTCCATTCTTTTCCCTTTCCCTATCCACAATATTTACCCCATCCCCCATTAGAAAAATACAACTGTGTTTGCCTTGTTAGTGACTATTTATGTACATACTAAGAGCCATCTCGTGTAAATCAGAGTAGTTCCACTGAAGCTTTGCTTAGCTACAATTAAGGTGTAATTGCCATTTTAGACATAGCATGTTCAACTCTATTCTGCTATAACTTTAAAACAATAGAGGGGATTTAAAACAAAGCAAAACAAAACAAAAAAACAAGCATAGAAAACTTTTGTTAGAGCAAGATTTTTCTGGACACTTAGGGGCCTGTGCAAACAGTGGATCGTATTGAAATCTGTTTATTACCCTGCTTCATTACCAGCAAGTACCAGCAAATATTAGTCATCTTATTAATACTTGTTCTCAGAACAAACATATGAAATTTACCTATGAACCAGTCAATATGACAGCGCGTCTGCTACTAAATGTCAGGGTGGCAAGAAAGGGTCCTAGTGAACAGTTGACTGCTGAAGTTTTTTTCTCTGACAAAGAAATTAAGTCAACATACTTCAGTTCCATGTCTATGTTTTTGGGATGCCACTTTTCATAAGTTATATGTATGCAGCATTAAGCTTGCTCACATGCCAAACGTAGGAGGCTGATATCTAACCCATCTGTTCATAATGCATTTTGGCAATAATGCTACACATACTTCAAAATACATTTATCAGGAAGTGACAGCATTCTTCATAGCTTTAGAGTTTTTTAAATCCAGAGGAGACTATAGATTGTCTTGTTTTATCTGTATATCACAGGAAACTACATGTCACCCCGATATCCATATCTTCAATCCAGTGGCTTTAGTGCAGGGGTGTACAACTGAGACCTTATAGAAGTTCATTTGCAAGGTACACTTTCCAATGGAGGGTCACCACTAGTGGGATCTGCTCTAATTGGACGGAAGTCCTCAGCGTGATTGCAAGTGGAGAAGGGAACTACACATGCAGGTACAGGCATAAATGAATGAATCACAGTGCAGAAAGGATACAGGGCTTGCTGTTTTACTTTTCAAATGCTTTTTTTTTCTTTAATAACATGATTTAATAAAGTATGGTGGGCCACAGGCCATATGTTGTTCTTTAGCTAAATGAATACTTAGCTAAAGAAGGGCCAGCACCATAGCCAGCAGCAATGCAAGGCAGGGACCAGGCTGGAGCAGTGGGGTGCTGAGCGCTGCTGGCAGGGGCAGGGGCAGCCCTGGTGCAGGGAGAAAAGATAGGCAGAGATTGGTGGAGACATCACCCGAGCAAGACAGGTGACACATGTAAGGAGTGTCCAGGTAAGAAACAGGGGGCCAGATAGTCTTCCTAATCGGGGGGCAGCACACGTAGCTATGCAAGACCTTAAATGCCTATATACCAATGCTCGTAGTATGGGGAACAAACAGGAGGAACTCGCCCTCAGAATAGCCAGTTCAAACCCAGACATAGTAGGGCTTACAGAAACGTGGTGGGATTCATCCCACGACTGGGCAGTTAGCATTAGGGGCTATAGGCTCTACAGGTGGGATAGAGAAGGAAGGGAGGGAGGGTGGCGCTCTATGTCAAAGAGCAATACACATCCTCTGCCAGCACAATGGGGTCAGAGGAGGGGCAAGCTGAAGTGCTCTGGGTCAAATTACAAGGGGGTCGTGGGAAGAGGGATTTAACGGTGGGAGTCCACTACAGACCCCGCAACCAAGGGGAGGAGCTGGACCGGGAATTTTTGGGCCAGCTTGCAGAGGCACTTAAGGCAAGGGATGTAGTTGTCATGGGTGATCTAAATTACCCACATCTGCTTGGAGGAGCAGTCAGCCAGGTTGGACTGTTCCAGGAGGTTCCTGGCTGAGATACAGGACCTCCACTTAACCCAGGAGGTGCACAGTCCCACCAGAGGAAATGCCCTGTTGGACCTGGTCCTGGCCACAGGCGATGAT
>NW_005842665.1:836732-865219 GCF_000455745.1 Alligator sinensis | reverse complement strand
AATGAGAGGCTACGGGACCTGAACCTGTTCAGCCTTCACAAGAGAAGGCTGAGGGGGGACCTGGTGACCATCTATAAACTCACTAGTGGGGACCAGAAGGGTTTGGGGGAGACCTTGTTTCCCCTAGCGCCCCCCAGGATAACAAGGAATAATGGCCACAAGTTGTTGGAGAGTAGGTTTAGATTAGACATCCGTAAGAACTACTTCACAGTTAGGGTGGCTAGGATTTGGAACCAACTTCCAAGGGAGGTGGTGCTGGCTCCTACCCTGGGGGTCTTTAGGAAGCGGCTTGATGCCTACCTGACTGGGGTCATTTGAACCCAGTTTTCCTCCTGCCCAGGCAGGGGGTCGGACTTGAAGATCTACAAGGTCCCTTCCGACCCTACTTTTATGATTCTATGATAATATTTTAATCTTCAGTGTAGTCTCTTATTGGGTGTGTCTACATGTTCATTAATGTGCCATAGTTACTGCACCTTTAGTTTAGTACCTGCTTAATGAAGCACTAACAAAATGCACAGTAACTAGTTACTGCACAGTAGCGCTGGTGCACAGTTTTTTTGTGACACTTACTATGCAGTAGCATATTAGCACAGGAAATTTCTCTGTTTCCCATGACTTGTTAAAAATATTAGTAGTTGAAGGAATATCAGCTATCTCTTCAGGACCTCTTTCTGTAAATTATCCAGGCCTGTTGGTTTGAAAAAGTTTAGTTTCAGCTAACACTGCCTTGGCATATTTCATAAACTTTCTATTCTATCCACATCATCACATAGAACAAATACATACTCCTGCTTAGCTCTACATACCACACAGAAATATCAATCAAATATGTTTTTGGTTTTTTTATGTCACTTATGCACTGATTTAGCAATGGACTTCTGCTTGATCTAGACTTCTTTTTCTTCCTAATGTATTACATATATTAGGAATATATTAAGGCTGACAAACAATTAAAAATTAATTGCAATTAATTGTGAGATTAAAAAAATAGTTGCAATTAATCACAATTTTAATTGCACAGTTAAACAATAGTCAGCACCCCCCTCCACCCAGCAGTCCAGAATGTGTATGCCCTGCATTGCCTCCCTGTCACCACCAACAGCACAGAACCCCAGCCCCAACCCTGGCCCACCCTGGCCCCGCTGTGCCCATGCCCCGGCCTGAGCAAACCAGTTGAAACCTGTGCGGACAGCCCAGACCTTGGCCCACCCAATGCCTGCTCCAAACTCACCTGCCCATGCTGAGTAGTGGCAGCAGCCAGGCAGAAGCTGCTGCTCAGTGTGGAGGAAAAGCGGCACCTCCCCCTCACCATTGCCAGGCCCTTCTTGCTGCAGCTGCCCAAAGCCCGCACCCGGGCTGCCCTTTGGCTCCTCTGCACTGCCACCACTACCCCGCTGGGTGGCCTAGAGGTGGCAGTGACAGAAGCAGAGAGGAGACACAAGGCAGTCCTGGCGTGGGCTCTTGGCAGCTGCAGCAAGAAGGGCCTGGCAGCCATGAGGGAGATGGGCTGCTTTTTCCCTGTGCTGGGGAGCAGCTCCTACCCAGGCACTGCTGTTGCTGCTGCTGCTGCTTAGCATGGGCAGGTGAGTTTAGACCAGTCATAGAGTGGGCCGGGGTCGGGGCTGTGCACACAGGTTCGAGCTGGTCCACTCCAGTGGTCAACATAATGTGCACAGTTAGCACAATTAAAAAAAATAACGTGCTAATTTGTTTTGTGTTAATTGCATAAGTTAACTGTGATTAACTGACAGCCCTAGAATATATATACATACACACACACATACACACACAGATACATACAGGACCATTCTTTCAAGTTCCTTTCAAGTATATCATCTGGCATATAACGCAAGCCTTTATTCAGAAAATTGAGTGTTTAGTCTTGAGTAGATCTTGCACCTGTGAGAATGGAAAATAAACAGGTGAAAGCAGTTACTGATGATGGCATTCTAGTACTAAGAATACCACTACTTGGATCTAAAAGTCTTCTGATAAATTTGCATTTATTTTCTTCATATGTTATTCATTCATAAATACATATTTCTAGTAGGTAAATGACCAGTGAATAATGTCTGATTATGGTATGAATTGAAACAATTATGATTTATAGCCCCCCACCAACATTTTAATTTAAATTCTGACTCCTACAACACTGCCATTCCATTTGAAAAAATAATTAAATTGGTGTTTAAAAGACAGTAAAGGAGTGTTTGCATGGAAATATAATGCATCACCAGTTTCAAGCTGGAATTACTGGTAAAATCAACTACCAGAGAACTCTATTTTTAATTCTTATAGAAAGGGACCAGAGACTTACTTGACTTATGATTAAATGTGAGGTTTCCTGGCAAGTTTTGATTATGAAATTCACTGTGTCTACACTGAATTACATCCAGGAACAAGCTGGGAGAAACTGTGGCAAAACTCTTTTGATGAGGGAAATTATTGAACTAGAAAACTTCAATTGGATGAAAATTGTTCTCAGAAGGTCACTATAAATTATATTTTCTTCTAAGGGTACAAAGAATAATTCTTGAGTGAACTATAGTCATTTTCCATGAAAGAAAGTACACATACTTCTCTAATTTGCCTTTTTGCCTCAAGGTTACAAATCTTATCTACAAAGCTGTGGAAATATAGCAATTATCTGTAGATCTCTTAATGACAAATTAGGCCAAACTCCTTCCAGATGTAATTTCAATGGAATTCACCTAAGTGAATTTTCACCATTCTGTCCCCACATGCACATGCAGTATTAAAATAGTCCCTTGGCTTAAGAAAGCATTTGCTTATAGAATATTGCATTCCTGTGACTATCACAAAACTTCACAAGGGAAGTATTTTCTGAAAGTGTTGTTGTTTGATTCATCAAGCTGCTCTGATAGGTCTCAGTGGATTGAGAACATCACCCCTCTGTGCCTAAAAGTTCTGGGAAGTTGCATGCTATACAGAAAGTCAGACAAAATCATCACAATGGTGTCTCTGGTCTTGTAATCTATTTGGTAAATTTCTAAGCAATGAGAGTGAGATCCAGAAAGCCATGTGCAGCAACTCCAACTGAGGCTTTGAGAGGCATAAAAATAAAACTCCAGGTCCAAAGAAAAGGGTAATGTTTAAGGTCCTTAAACAGTCAAATGGAGATGGTTAGGTGTCTCGAAAGGGGTGATCCAACACACTAAGTATGAACCAACACGCTTAGGGTCTTGTTAAACAGTAAGTGTACATGACTTCTAGGGCTCTTAACCCCTGGACAAGCAGCATATTCCCATTTTTAAGTGGCTTAAAGCAGTCATTATTTGCCTTGAAGTTCCACCACTCCAGGGCAGGATTACCTGGAAAATGCTTAATTTGGTTTCTGTTCCATTACTGTGTGACCACATCCCACAGCTATTTTGCATGTTGAAGTCCTCTAATATCCCAGAATGCAGTGGCCCCTCCTGACTTTTTTCTGGTGGAGCCTAACCACAGCATTGTGGAGAGTGGGGGTGGGGAGGGGGGGGTGTCACTGTGACGTGATGGAAGTCCCTAAATTGAAACGGTGGGCTTTTAATGACAAAATTAAAAGCCCACCAATTAAAAACCCACTGTTTCAATTTAGGGAGAACTAAACCCCTGTCATGTGTACAAGCACCCCAAGGGGACTGATCCTTTTTTCTCTGGAGCTCAGGTGGCACCTGCCCCATGTACCACTGCCAGTGGGAGCAGAGCCAGTCCAGGCAGTGACAGGAGGAAGCACAGAAGCAGCGAGGGAAGGACTGGGGTGCCCCACAGCCCAGGGACCAGCAGCTCATCCCTGGCTGCAGGAGATGTGGACAGGCTCCGGGTAAAAAAAAAAAAAGTGGTGAGGGGCCCCAATCTTTTTTTCCCCCAGAACCTAGTTGCCTTTCCCACAGCTGGGGGGTGAGCTGCCGGTGGACTGAGTGGTCCCTGAGCTGCAGGGAGCCTGTCGTTCCCTCTGCGGCACCAGTGCCCCCCCAGACCACCTGGGTGGGCTGCTCATAGGCAGGTGCTGCCTGGGGAGTGCTGCCACCTCAGAGGGAAAGGCCAGCCCCCACCACAGCTCATGGCCTGCTGCCAGTTGGCCCCCTGGCTGCGGGAGAGGTGGGCAGACTCCAGGAGGAAAAAAAAAAAGATCAGGCCTGTCGCCACTTTTTTCTTTTTTTTCCTTAATGGAACCTGCCTGCACAAGCTGTCACTGAGTTGCACAGCCCCTGAGCTGCGCAGGGCCTGGTGCTTCCCTCCATGGTGGCAGCACCTCCAGGACCACCTGTGAAGGGTGCTAGCAGTTTGGGCCACCACCTTGAAGGGAAGATCCAGGTCCCCCACAGCTCAGGAATCATTTCGCCCACTGGCAACTCGCCTACCTGGCCACAGGAGAGGCAGGTAAGCTCCAGCGCCCTGTGTACCATCCCCGCTGCCTTTCTGCTGCCTGGGACTGCCCAGGAATGGGCTTGCTTCCCCTGAGGCAGTGTGGTAAGGCGGCAGGAGGGTGGCTAGGTGTGCTGGCAGTGGAAGAAGGTGGTGGGAACAGTGCATGGGGCGCAGGAAGCCCGCCAAGTCCAAGCTTCCCTGAGCTTGTCTGGGCTTCCGGGGTGTAGCAAGGTAAAATACATCGGATGGGTTTTACCTTGCTACGTAACAAGGTCATTGGAAGCAAAATACACCACTGAACATGTATATCATGATGAAATTAAAGTGAAATACTCCGCCGCAGGTGTAAACAGTGACACCATTAAAGCAGTGCAAAAGGGAGTGCACTTTAACAGCCAATTTTGTCACATTTACAAACAGCCTTGGAACTCAGAGTATAATGGAATGGCCCATGTATAATGGCCCATGTTGAAGACGGTGGGCCACTAGGCACCTAAAAATGCAATTCTTGGCCAGAAGGAGAACAAGCAGGAAGGAGCCAGACAGTGTGTAACTAGTGGTTAGGTCCCTTATTCTGGCAAGGGGTGGGGGACAGGGTGGTGGGGGGCTTGGGATGGAGGAAGACCTGTGTTTCAGCCCCTGCTTGGACTACTGTTCATTCTTTTTACATTAACCAGTCATAAGGTTAAAACAAAACAACCCAGAAATAATCCAGGGAATCAGAATCCAGGTCAATGCTCTCTGAGATAAGTTAATTCTTAAGTAATGACAAAGCTCAGCTGGATATGGCCCTTTCCTGTTTTGTTGTTATACCCCTGCAACTGGCTACTATGAAATGTACACTTGCTCTGCAGTTGAGCTTTCTGCATACCATATTCAATAAAATGAAACAATATTACAAAGCAGTAATGCCGAGATACAAGACATGACTCATGCAAAATTTTTATGGAAACACTGGATAATGAAGAAAATGCATGCATTGTATGTAAGATGAGGGGGAAACTGCAGAGCTATTTCTGTCAGTGATCTTTTGTAATCAGTTTTGACAAAACAGAGGGTTATACTGAGTAATAACTCATTGGTGTCTCAGTTGTGGGCTTCAGTTTCTCCTATCAAAAACAAAAGTGGAAAAACAATAAACCAAACTGCATGCTTTAGAGATCTTAAAAACCCAACAGCAGCTCTTTGCCATCTGATCAATACCCTACAGCACTCTGCATCTTCAAAGTACTACATAAGTGCTAAGAATTCAATATGATGTTACAGTAATGTTTAAGGATTGTATTCCTTTAAAGGAATACTATCACATTAAAAATTGTATTTAAATATATTCCCTTACTTTGTGTTATTGATTGGAATCTGTGGGCTCCCCCAAGCTCATGCCTATGGCTTTCTATCTACCTCAAACACAAGACAACTAGCAGCACCAAAACCTTCTCTCCTCCATTAACATCTTCCTACTCTCAAAGGCACTCACCCATCATATTTTCCCATACTTTTCCACTTAATTTTATTATCTATATTACATATATAGGCATAGATGAAGGCCACATTATAGTTTACCTTTTATTGAAGGTGACTTTTAGGATTTCCCAGCTTTTCCTTTACCTGTGGATTTTGTCCAGGGGGGAAGTAAGAGCACAGGGGGGAAGTAAGCATTTTTGATAAAATTTAATTTTCCCAAAGGATGAGAGGTCTGGAAGGAAAACATACCAGCCTGAGTTCCATTAGTTCCTTTGCTTCCTAAAATTATTATAAGTTGGGTCTATTTCTTTCATATAACGTCAAAGGGAAGTCCATTTTTTTAGCTTGTTGTGATCATAAGATTATCTAAAATAGTTGTTTAAAGAAGGCACTTTCTGCATCATTGTCTAGTACTGATCGCAGGCTCCCAAAGAGAAAATATGTAGGGGTACAAATAGATCTACATGGTAATAGGTGGTTGGCACAGGCTGTACCTACATCCCAGGCCAGGAATGGGAAAATTGTGAAATTCCATCCTAGCCAGGAAAGACACAATGGCCTAACAGCTGAGAAAATGCACTGCCAGAGGGAGCAGAAAGGGAAGGGAGCCCTGTGTCTTCCATGATAAATTTCCTGAATTATCTACATCTATATTATAGCTTTTCAAAATCTGACACTGCTGTTGTCTGTGGAATGATTGTGAAATCATTCCTTGCTAGGCTGAATTCAGATAACTCGGGGTCACTGGTTCCACTTCTACATATTAATCTGAATTATTTCTTCCCTATTATGAGACTGTCATGACCCAAAAGGCATGATTGTGTGTGTGTGCTTCGGCACCAGAATTATCCCCATCAAGTTGCAGAGCATTGCACGGGAGAGTTTCCTGTAGCAGAGGAAACCCCGGTGCAGGGACGTGTTTCCTGCCTTTTCTGCAGCTTCTTTTGCAGAGTGCATTGCTCATGTTGCAAGAGGAATGCACGGTGCAAAAGAGTTCCCGCCACCGGTATGCAAATTCGTTCCCCGTGATTGGCTAGTGTTAAATTATTCACACATGGCGGCTAACGATTGGCCTGTTAGCCGTATAAGAGGCTTGAGCAGTTTCCGCCCAAGCCAAAGAGGACTCCACATCCATCTCGTGGGGACTCTGGGTACACGGCAGGGTAATAGAAACCCTGTGTGAGATCCAGAGGAGCGTGGCGGCCTGATCCACCGCCCACCTCTTCCCGTCTTCGAACGCAACTTTTATAAGACGTATTTACGATTCCTATTTTGGTGGCTCGTTCACCCAGAGCATCCGGAGCTCTGCACCGTGGAGCCTAGCAACCTCCACGAGACCGTCTGTGTTGTCTGTCTGTAACTGCAACTTAATCAAGCTTTCCAGCCTACACCACTGCCATCTCGGTGTAAGTAAACAATCTTTTAAACTACCGCTACGCGTCCGTGCCTAATTCCAGCTCGACGGCCTTCCCTCTCCGTCCCGGCGTGCCCGGGCTGCTGGCCACAGCCCGCGTGCAGCGCGAAAAGGGCTCGGGTCGCTCCCGGCCCGCACAGAGACGTCTATTTCCACTTTCTAAATCAAAAAGTTGTTTTCTATTCAGGTCTTCAGCTGCCCATCAAAGTAGTGTCATATATACAGGCTCATTCTTCTCTAGTAGGTATACAAAAAAACCCCAACCCTCACAATGGAGGAAAAGGTAGGTTTGGAAACCAGCCCATTTTTTAAAGGCAAATCTTTGCAAGAGAAGCTGTAAGCTGCAAGTCTCTTACCCTCGCATTCTTCAACTTCTCTCCTGCTGTGGTTGATATTTTTGACATTTAATACAATTTTACAATACTGTTATGTTATTTAAAATCCTTTAAAAGATACAATGAGATAATTCTTTTGGCACATAATTTGAGATTGAGTTCACAGGCACCTGAATGGAACATAGGTAGATTTTAGTCACCTATATTCCAGATTATGATTTAGAATAGCCATGTTCCCATAGCCACAAAATTCATGTAAATTCATTTGGATAGCCAAGTTCCCTATAGAGGCTTCTAGGCATGCTCAGAAGTGATCCAGTTTGGGCACCTGGGCACCTAATTGCTATTTAAAATCCACTGTGATCCAGAATGTAGCTGGGGAGGAACCTAATTTCCATGAAATCCTATAGAAGACCTCATTCATTAGCTGTCCTCAGAGCACACTTAATTAATAGCAACAGCATCAAGTACATAGTAAAGGGGTTGTCAACTGGGGGTATGTGTACCCCCAGGGGTACTTGGGAAAGCCCTAAGGGGTACGCTTGTGGGGAATAGAGTGCTGCCTCCCAGAAGCAGGGCTGGGGGAAGTGAGGGCAACTCAGGGGAAGTGAGGGGGAAGCTTGAATGTGGCAGTTGCCACTGCCACCCAGCACCCTGCAGTACCACTGCTCCGTATCTGGCTGTGCACCCCTCTGACTCCCACCTCCCACTCTGCATCTGGCTGCTGGGGGTACACTTATTAAAAAAGGTTGAAAGCCCTGACATAGTACAATAGTTTGGCTTAGCATGGAACCCCTCAGTGAACTAAAATGCAAAAAGGAAGCTTACAAGAACTGGAAACTTGGACAGATGACTGTGGAGAAGTATAGGAGTATTGCTCAGGCATTCAGGGATGAAATCAGGAAGGCCAAAGCACAACTGGAGTAGAAGCTAGCAAGGTGAAGTACTGAATGCCTTTTTTTACCTCAGTCTTCATAGGCAAGGTCAGCTCCCAGACTATTGCACCTGGCAGCACAGTTTAGGGAGAAGGTGAGCAGTTGACAGTGGGAAAAGAACAGTGTAGAAAACCCAGATATGTATAGGTGCATGGGGCCAGATGTGATGCACCCCAAGGTGCTAAGGGTGATGTGATTGTAGAGCCACTGGCCATTATTTTTGAAAACTTGGGGTGACTGGGAGAGGTCCCGGATGATTGGAAAAGGGCAAATATAGCGCCCCTCTTTAAAAAAAGGAAGGAGAAGGATCCAGGGAACTACAGACTGATTAGCCTCACCTCCGTTCCTACAAAGATCATGGAGCAGGTCCTCAAGGAATCCATTTCTAAGCACTTGAAGAAAAGGTGATTAGGAACAGTCAGCATGGATTACTTAACTGAGAGTAAGTAATTTCCTGACCACCTTGATTGCCTTCTATGCACTTAGGACAGAACAATCCCTACTCTCAAGCCTTTGTACTACTCCCCACAGTTTGGTGTCATTTGTAAAGTTGCTGAGGGTGCACTCCATCCCATCTCCCAGGTCATTAATGAAGATATTGGTTATCAGTGCTGAAATGAAAATATCTTACTTTGGATTAAAGAGACTGAACCTAATGTTGCTCTTACTTACACCAATGTAAATCTGGACTTGCCACAGTTACGCAAAGAAACATGCTCCAGATTTCAACCAGGGTGAGAGAAGTTTTTCTGAGATGTACCAAATGTTTGCAAATTACTTTCAAATTTTACCACAATATTCATTTTTGTGATATGTGAATGCTGCAATTGGGTTTTTTCCATGAATTACATACTTGCAAAAGGTGATGTTCTGTAATGAGTTAAAACCTCTTCTTATCCACAGAATAGGCACAGTGCTATATAGACAATAGGACTACAAATTTCTCCATGCTGTCCAACCAACCTGTTTGAACCTTACTTTGAGGAACTGCTTCTGTTCTCAGGGGAGTATTTTAGTCTCTATGTTTCTTCACTTGTCTGACTCTGATGTTCCTCAATTATTTATTGAGTCTGATGCAACTATCATAGTGAGTTTTTTGACGTACACACCAATTCCCTGGGAATTAGCCTGAGAACGCCTATTAACTTTATTTTAGGAAATGGTCATCTAATGGGTAATAAATCGATTATAGCTACTAATGGCATGTATTTGTACCAGATACCAAGATATGAACTTTCCCTGTGTTTAGTGCTATTTTCTCACTTGGTGACACAGGCGCTCATTTACCTTGGGCACTAATACAAACCATTCCTAAAAAAGCCCCCTTTTAAATCATTAATAAGCTTCCATCTGGTAATTTGCTCCTTCAGTCCATAGGGTTTAAGCATTGGAATAACGGGGCAGGCTTGGGATAGAAACTGATTCTCTATCCCCATACCATTTGTTTTCCATATTATACAAAACTATAATACAAGGATGTGTAAAGCAAGACACTTGTGTTGCACTGGAAGAAAGAACAACAGCTAGGGTGTAAAGATGTTGCCTTTCTGCCTTTGTGCCACCATAAACATTTTTACGGTGGCACAAAGATCAAGCAAATAGAAGTCCATGTCCTTTGTCATGCCATACATGCCCAAAATTTGTGGCCATGACATAGGTGGTATGATGCTGTGCTGCTCCTCTCCATGATCTGCTACCTTGCTGGGTGTACTGAAGACCCTAAGAGCAACACCACTGGGAGTCTTGTACTCCTGGTAGGTTGCCCATGGCAGTAAGGTCAAAGGTGAGGTATCAAAGAACTGTCCAATATAGCATAAAGACCTCAGTGGTGGAGCTGGCAGATAAAGAAGACACATTTCTCAGCAGCTGCAAAGGCAAATGAAGGCTGGAGTGGAAGAGTAACCCCAGTCATCTTGGATCCCCTTGCAACTGGACACAGGTTTCTCCTCTGCCAAGGTCTGTGCAGTTGCTGATGTGCAATGGCCTCATGTAAAACAAGTCACATGCTGGCTTCTCCCACTGGGTCTAACCACTAATACCCATAACCTTTACAAAGTCCTGTGATGATAGATGAGTGGCAACAGGGACAGATGAAGTGATCGCTGGAGTCCCTAGTCACAGATCCACGTGCAGGCAGTGGTTGCATGTTGGTCATTTTTTCCCTTGGAATGAGATAAGAGGGTGATTCAGCAGCTGCAATCATGACTGAGCATAGGATCCCCTCTGTTCACCCTGCATGGAGAGGGGGCTATAAAAGGTACCTCAAACATAGGCTGTCCCACCTTATCTTACCCAACTCAATAGCCACTTCCAGGGGGATCACTCAAAATGTACTAAACAAGACTTAGAAATCTGTGGTCTGACCCTCCCTTTAACCACCACCTGTAATGTTTCCCAGAGAGTCTGCAGCTCTAGGATCAGCCTTCTTAACCATCAACAGATTTATTTTACAATGCTTTACTTGACCTGTGGGAGTCTATTATTACCCCCAGGTCCCTTTCATTCGTGGTGCTGGTCAGGTTGGAACTGACAAGCCTGTAGGTGTATTGGACATATATAAGTCAGCAGGACCAGATGAACTTCATCCACGAGTGCTGAAGGAACTGGCTGAAGTCAGCATGGAACCCCTGACAAAGCTCTTCCAAAACTTGTGGCACTCTGGGGAGGTCCCCAAGGACTGGAAGAGGGCCAATGTTGTGCCCATCTTCAAGAAGGGGAGGAGGGAAGACCCAGGTAACTATAGGCCAATTAGCCTAATTTCTATACCAGAGAAAATACTGGAAAAATTTATTAAGGAGTCTATATGTGATAGGCTTGCAGAAGGTAGGATTCTGAATGACAGCCAGCATGGCTTCATCATGGGTAGGTCTTGTCTTACCAACTTCATCTCCTTTTACGATCAGGTGACTTTCCACCTGGATTAGAAAGAGGAGGTTGACATTATATACCTTGGCTTCCAAAAGGCTTTAGATCTGGTATCCCATGATGTTCTCACAAGAAAATTGGAAGACTTTGGGTTTAACTGCGAGATAGTCAGATGGGTAGGAAACTGGCTATGGGGTAGGATCCAGAGATTTCTAATGAACGGATCTGTGCCATCTTGGTGGGAAGTGGCCAGTGGTGTCCTGCAGGGGTTGGTGCTTGGTCCAGTGCCAGTCAGCATCTTCATCAATGGATGTGGGGGTGAAGAGCTCACTGGCTAAGTTCATGGATGACACCAAGTTATGGGGAAGCATGGTCACACTTGCAGATAGGCTGCAGATACAGGTGGACCTAGACAGGCTGGCCAGTTGGGTGGACCAGAACCAAATGAAGTTCAGCATCTAGAAATGTAAAGTGCTCCACCTTATAGTTTCATAGTTTCATAGTAGCTAGGGTCAGGAGGGACCTGAACAGATTATCTAGCCTGACCCCCTGCCACAGGCAGGAATGAATGCTGGGTTCACAAGACCCCAGACAGGTGATCATCCAACCTCCTCTTGAATTTGCCCAAGGTAGGGGCGAAGACCACCTCCCTGGGAAGTTGGTTCCAGATTTTGGCCACCCTAACTGTAAAATATTGCCTTCTGATCTCCAACCTAAACCTATTTTCCATCAGCTTATGACCATTGTTCCTCGTCACCCCAGGTGGTGTTGGGGAGAAAAGAGCTCTGCCTGTTTGCTGTTGATCCCCCCTGATGAGCTTGTAGGCAGTCACCAGGTCCCCCCTCAGCCTCCTCTTGCTGAGGCTGAATAGGTTCAGGTCCTTCAGTCTCTCCTCATAGGGCCTGTCCTACTGCCCTCTCACCAAGTGGGTGGCCCTCCTCTAAACCCGCTCCAGGCTGGCCACATCCCTTTTGAAGTGCGGTGCCCAGTACTGGACGCAGTACTCCAACTGTGGCCTGACCAAAGTCGCATAGAGGGGGGGGATCACCTCTCTGGACCGGCTTGAGATGTACCTTTGGATGCATGACATGGTATGGCTGGCCTTGCTGACTGGTCTGGCTTTGGCAGCTCATGTTCATCTTGGAGTAAAAAATGACTCCGAGATCCCTTTCCGCCTCTGTGCTTTCAAGAAGGGAACTCCCCAGCCTGTATGTATGCTGTGGATTCCTTCTCCCAAGGTGCAGCACCCTGCATTTGTCTACGTTGAAACCCATCCTATTCTCATCTGCCCACTTTTGCAGTCTGTCTAAATCTAGTTGCAGCCTCTCTCTTCCTTCAAGTGGGTCCACCTCACCCCACATCTTAGTGTCATCCGCAAACTTGGACAGCGTGCTTTCCACCCCCTCGTCCAAGTTGCTGATGAAGAAGTTAAACAGTGCGGGCCCAAGGACCAAGCCCTGGGGTACCCCACTGCTCACATCTCTCCAGGTTGAGTACAACTCGTCCACCACTACTCTCTGGGTGCACCCCATCAGCCAATTTTTTACCCATCCAACCGTGCAAGCATCAAAGGCAGCTGACGATGAACAATTCCCTGCACACCTACAGGCTTGGCAATGCCAACCTGACCAGCACTATGAATGAAAGGGAACCTGGGGGAAATAACAGACCACAGTCTGAACATGAGCCAGCAGTGCGACGCTGTAGCCAGCAGGGCTAACAATACCCTGGCATGCATCAATTGATGTATCTCCAGCAAAACCAAAGAAGTGATTCTCCCACTCTACTTGACATTGGTGAGACTGCAGCTGGATTACCATCCAGTTCTGGGTGCTGCACTTTAACATAGATATGGTAAAGCTTGAGAGAGTCCAGAGAAGTGCCACCCGTATGATCAGACTTGTGTAGCAAGTCATACACAGAAAGGCTGAGGGATCTGAGACTCTTCAGCCTGAAGAAGAGAAGGCTGAAAGGGGACTTGGTAGCAGCTTACTGCTACATCAGAGGTGTACATCAAGGGCTCAGTGAACTGCTCACCAGGGCTGTCTTGGGGAAAACTAGGAGTAACAGTCACAGACTGCTGGAGGACTGTTTCAGGCTCAACGTTAGGAAAAACTACTTACAACTAGGGTGTCCAGACTGTGGAATAAGCTCCCTCCAGAGGTGTTACAATCACCTGGAAATCTTCAAGAGGAGACTGGACGGTCACCTTGCTGGGGTCAGCTGTCTTTCCTGCTTGGTGCAGGGGGCTGGAACTGACGATCTTCCAAGGTCCCTTCCAGCCTTACAATTTATGAATCTATGAGTGATCAGCTTTGACCCTGAGGGATCATGGCTGCTGATATTGTGCTGCTATTTTGCAGCCAATGTCTGTTTGCTTTGAAGTGGGAGCCAGGAATTAAATCAGCCTGGTACTGAGCACCCTGGGATTTCCCATTCCTGGTAAAGAGAACACACAAAATCAGGCCCCTGAAGTTCTGGGAGCATCTTCCTGAGTTCCCCTGTTTCGGATTCCTTGGGAATGTGTCTCTGCCCAATAATCCAGTTTAGATTTCTGCCCAAGAATTCAACATCTGTTTCACCCAATAAAACAAAGCATCCACTTCATTTGACAACAACTGTTTATCCCCTTACTCTTTTACCACCTTCACAGAGTTTTCTGTAGCTTGACTATTTTTTCTGGCTTTTGGAAGCATTACTTGTTCTGTGTCACAACAAAAGTAAAATTAATATTTATACAATTCAAATTAATTTCCAAAGAAAACCATTGAAACAAAATGTTCAGTACTTCCTGTGCCATTATACCACATTCCTTTTATTCTGTATTGCCAGCTGCTTAAAGCATCTTTTCTTTTTACAAAAAACAGAATGGGAATATAGTGTCATTGGGTTTATATGGATTGCATTGAATCTTGTTCAGCTGAAGGAAATGTTGAGCAAATCCCCAAAAGTAATTGCAAAATGAATTCATTTTCTCTGCACATACATAACAGCTCTGGTTCTAATACTGTAGGCTGCTCCATGTGATCTGAGCCTTATTCCTATACAGCGCTCTTTTGAAGGAAGTACCCCACAGGCATAAGGCTCTACCCTCACAGATGTTTTCCAGGATCAAAACCTAGATTTGTGCATCCAGACAGACTATAAACTCTAATAAAATAATTAAGGGTCAATTCTGCAGCATTTTTAATTAGCATTTTGGCTGCAGGAGCAATAGGAGGGGGCTTTCTGCTCCTATACTCTGTTAAATACTTCTAGAAAATGAGAGATATACCATAGCCTTGATTGTTTACCCATCGCAGGGAGACACTGAATAGACATTGATAACAGGCGTTTTTCAATGTAATCAATAGATTACACGGAAAGTTATCTGGTTTCAGGCAAACAGTATGCACCCTTTTTCACAGAACATCAGGCTCAACAATAATTTGTAAAATACACTTAAGAAAATGGCATCACCTTAAGAACTATAACAAATGACACTTCTGGGGGGCATTCGTATCAATACATGCAGTATGCTTTGCTTACTGTTGCTTTTGGAATAGTCAACATAACGTTCTTAGGCTGATGCATTTTTCTTAAACCTATTTGAAGATTACACTCAGTAATTCATTTTTACAAGTCTATTTTAACAGAAAAACACCTAGCATTATACCTTAGGGCAATATTAATCATTTTTTATATTTTATCATCCACTCAGCATAAAAAGAAAGCATTTTCATTACACAGAACTGGATTTCCTGTAAAATTGTACAAATCACTATTTCTTTCACCTGTAGGAATATGAATCCTATTTTTAATGCTGTTTTAGCTTTTCTGTGTCCTGTTTACCAAACAAATGAGGGATGAATAATCTTCAAACATATGTTTGATATTTCAGCTAAATATGTAATAGGGTGTTTTGAGAGGCCAAAATCAAGATCTCTTTCAAGAGGTCATCTAATCCTAGAAGTATAGCTGGGCAGTCATGTGACACCTGAGGCAGCACTGGCTGCTGTGGTGACTATCACAGCCACAGTTATGGCTATTTTACTCATGGCATGGCAACAAAGGTTGCACCTGGGTGGTTGTGCTGGTTGCCCTCTCAGTTATGATGTCTAATCCACCTCCCTGCTCAAGGATCATCCCTGTCTGAAAGAATGCTTTCATAACATAATTTCAAAGATTCTCCATGAAAATCACCTGCTTGGTCACAGAACTTTTTATTAAACTGTATGTAACAGTTAGGTATAAGCCCTTAGGATTTGTTAGGTACAATACAGACATTCGAGCCTGGGGTTCTAATGCTAGAGGCAGTAATACTACACCTTCTCAATCTAGTTCACAGAAGGGATTAAATGTCATGGTTGTCTGTGTGATTTAAAAATCCAGGAGGTTGCTTCCCACTTTACATTCTTAAAGCATCTGGATGCAGAGGTAGTTCATTAGAGCAGTGTGGTATTTACACCTTCTGACAGGAGGATTACACTGCTTAAGGGCTGCATCCCACATCATTTAAAACAAAATTGTTATACTAAATAGTTCCATGCCATGTAGGCAAGCTTGTTATTTCTACTGTCTATTGAGACAATACATTTTGAGAAGTTCCTGGGGTAAATCAGCCATTTTTGTTCTTACTAGAGGCCAGATCCTGTTCTCCCTAAGTTCACTAAAGCTAGGTACAGAAAATTAAAAATAAACTGGTACAAGTGATCGGACACTGGTGTAAACCTGTAACAGAATAGAAGTTCAGTGCACATAGACCAGTTTAAAAATGGTGGAACCTGGTCTAAAATAGACCTGGATGGATATAGTATCAGATTTAATCAGTTTAGGTTAGACTGATTTATTGAACTTCTGTGCCAGATTCCCTCCCAGCTCAAATTAGGTCACGGTCCCTCAGCATCCCACAACGTGTTGCGGCTTCACCACTAACCCCTCCATGCATGGCATCTGGCTCTACTGCTGTAGGCTGCCGAGCTGTCCTCAGCCCTGGGCTGTTACAGAGAGGCGGCAGCAAAGCCACTGCACCCCAGCCCTGTATCCTGCCTGCGCCTGTCGGCTGGGCCATGCAATAGGGGAGCCAGGATGGGGACTCCTGCTTTTCCCTGCCTCCCCTCCCCCACTGCCAGCAGCAGCAGGGTGGGGGGTGGGCCTGGGGAGAGATTCTGTGCAGCTGACAGCAGGGGGTTAGGAGCATGTACCAAGCAGCCAATCAGGTGCAGCCTGCCAACTGGCTGCATTTGGCTGCCTTTGGCTGCCTTTGATAGTGTCCTGCATGCTGAGAGGCATGTGGAAGCACCCCCAGCCTGCTGGCCTTGGGCAGTGCAGGCATCCCTATGGCACCCTCTCATGCCCCGCCAATGGGAAACTATATGTTCTGTCCATTGCTGTTCTAGTCTTTGCAGCTTAGAGAAACCTGTGAAGGTTTGTTCAATTCCCCCTCAGACATTTTTGAATGTCTGTACCTAGCCTAAGTTACTAAATGTGGTTAGGACCCTGAAAAAAATATTACCATGTCTCCTACTGTCATCCTGGCCTGCAGACACCTTAGCCTGCAGCTGCAAAGAGAAGGAGATCTCACCCTCCGTTCGTGTTACTGTTTTTTCACAGGCTCCAGCAGGGTGGAATAGGACACAAGTCAGACTTAGCCTGTGTATGTGCCTAATGGAATAAGATTTGGCATTAGTGATTTAAAGAAACATATGAGGAGTATAACCCTGTGAGAGACCTGTATGCCATACCTTAAATGATACACTTGGGTGAAAAAGTATCTGGGGATGACTTCACTTTGTACATACCTGAAATAGTTCTAGATAGAAGTGCTTTTGAAAATAAGATTTTAAAACTGTTCATCCTGACTACTTTAGTCCTGCTCAGAAAACTGAGTGCAGCACCACAGATTCTGTCTTACCAGAAATAGGAACTGCTTGTAAACATTATTCAGAAAAAAACAGGCAGAGGGGAGCAAGGGAAGAGTGAGGTGTGGGTGCATGGAATGAGCTAAAAGAGGTAAATGGTAGGGCTATGAGAAACAGCACCATTTCATTTTGACTTCCATTTCGTGGTTTCAAGGGGACAGTGTTTCATTTCAAGTTTCATTTCGTTTTGAGAGCACTGTTCTGTTTCTTTTCATTGAAACTGTTTCGCTGTTTTGAGAGTGTTTCGACACTTCGCCCATAGGCTATACTGGGGAAGCATGAAACTGCCTATAACTTAGTCATTTCTTGCCTGATTCAGACAAGCCAAGTGCCCTGATGGAACATACATGGAGACACCAAATAATAACTGCACACTAGAATGAGCGCACACCAAAAATCTATCAATCAACAACAGAAGACCATCTGTCTCCAATCTTTCAATTGTGATACTCAAAGGGAATTTACAAACCACTTTTCACAGACGAGCCTATGAACTGCACTTCATTAACCTCTTAGGTACAGAAACTCATGGACTCAGTATAGACATTGGAATTCTGACACACTACAACCTGCTAGACATCTGACTCCCCAGGTACCTCTGCACCTTTACCTGTGCTGCTACAGCCCACTTCCTCCACTACCCCAGCCTATCCCACACCCCCTGATGCCTCTATTTCCATTTTCACTGACTGGCTTTCTTGCCTGCATTGCATGTCAGTCTCTGACTTCTTTAGTATTCCTTCCATCCAGGAACAGCACACACACACTAACTGCAGGTGCTTCATCAGCCTGACAAAGGGTTTTTCAGCTAGAAAGCTGGCATTCCAGGCAGCTAAGCTCAGCTCACCTGGAACCTCACAACTCCACTGAAACCAGCAAGCCTCAGGCCTGTCAAAGACATGACGGGTCTGGACTTTCCCAAGACAGGACTGTGTGTAGGCAACTGGAGATTATGGTGCCTCTTACCTGCTTTTCAACATGGGGATCCTTGGTCCTGGCGTTTCCTGGGGCTGCTGTGCCTCCCTGACCCTGGCAGAGTGCAGTTTTAGTGGTCATGCCCAGTGCAGTTTTAGTGGTCATGCTGTGCCTCCTCCTTTCCCATAGCCCCAGCTCATACCTCCAAGTTTGTTCTGGCATGAGAGCTCAGCAGGGACATGTTCTTCCCCTGCTGGCTAGTGAAGCAGGGAGTGCCCCCTCCAGCTCTGAGAACAGGGCATTAAATGGTTTTAAAAAAATGAAAAAAGGAAATAGGTATGGATGGAGGGAGCAGGGTGGCATTCACTCCATCTGCACCTGGAACTTGGGGAACCCCAGCAGTGGGAGGTTCACCTTGAGGAACACCAGCTGCTCCACCAAACCAGGATCCAAGCAGGTGCCCCGGGGTGTCACTATGTTCCTAGCAATGCTGAACACCCTCTTGCTTGCAACACTGGTTGGTGGACAGGACAGGTGTTCCCCGGCAACTGTGGCCAGATCTGGCTACATCTGGCTAAGGCTTGCCCAGTAGGCCAAGGGGGCGCACAGCAGTGGCACTACGTCCTTGGTGAGATAGGCAGCCACCAAGGCCTGAGCACTACCTGCCTGATGGTGGGGTCTGGTGCCTCTGGACTCCACCATGGAAGCCATGCCCTTGGCCCACACTGGCAGCGCCTGTGGTGGTGGAGGAGACTGGCTGGTGAATGGCATGCTAGCATGGGACAGTGGATCTCCCTCTTCCACGTCCCCCCACCTCTGCCATTCTGCCTCCCTTACTCTCTTCACCAGCACCTTTGTCCACTGATTCAGGCTTAGGCTGCTGCATAAGCTGCCCTTCCTTCACTCTCAGATCACACATGGCAGCCAGCATGTGGACTGTACTGGACCGCAAGGGATCAAGCTGTTTTCTGATGCCTTCCTTCAGCTGTCTCACCAGTGCCTGCGCATCTGGTGACAGCAGCTTGTCCCAGCCAGGAACATTGATCCCCTGGAAGCTCTCCATTTAGCTCTGAAGTTCGCTGACTACAGGGATCATCTGGCTAAGAAGGGCATCGCCAGTACTGAGGGTCTCAGTGGCCTTGAGGAAGGGCTTGAGGCCCAGCAAGATGTGGGAGATGGTACCCCACTCAGCTCTGTTAAGGGGGCCACAGATCCCAATCTCCCTGAACAAGGCCATCTCATGGATGGCCTTCTGTTGCTCCACCAGCCTCTTGAGCATCAGGTGTGTGGAGTTCCACTGAGTCTCCACATCCTCCATGATTTTGTCCTGTGGGATGTTCAGCTCTGCTTCTTTGTCCCGCAGCATCTTGCCCCCCTTGATGCTCCAGTGGAAGTAACCTGCCACCTTCCTGCATTTGGAAATGAGCTTCCTGGTGGTGCTGGTGCCATCACCAGCAGCCCTATCCCCCTCCAAGGTGTCCCTGACTATAAGGTGGAACTTGTGTGCCACACAGCAGAGGCCAACAGACTGCCTTGACCATATTGGCCCCATTGTCAGTGATCATGAACCCACCGGTGAGATCGCCCTGCCCAATGAGCCACCCCTGCACCAAGCGGTCCATGGCCCCTATGATCTCTGTTTCTGTGTGGGACTCATCCACCACCTCAGCTTGAAGGACAGCCTGCTGATGACCTGACTGGTCACACCAGTGTCCTGTGAAGGAGAGGTATGAATGATCTCCACTGCGGCTGCTCCAGATGTCTGTGGTGAAGTATAAGGCCACCTGCAGACCTGCCTTTCACAGCTCCTCCCTCAAGAACTCCCTTGCTGAAGGTGGTGCATGCAGACACTTGTTATGATAGGGCCATGAGCACCATGAGCCCCCTGAACCCTGGCCACTCAACTAAGGATAAAGGCTGGCCATCCACAACAAGCATCTCCCCAATGCTCTGGGTGATTTTGCTTGCCCTTGCAACATGCCACCCTTTTGGTCTGCCTTTCCCTCACTGTTCTAGGGTGGCCTGCCTCTGCTTTGTGGGGATAGGGGCTTTGGAGTGAGAGGGAGACTTCTCTTTGGGCATGCTCCCTCTGGTGCCAGGCTGAGAAGGAACAAGGGCAAGGAGGTGGTGCCTGCAGAGATGCATCAGCATCCCCGTGGTGCTAATGTGTTTTGTTCCTTTGCCTTGGCAGGTTTTGGCTCAGCAGTGAAGGCAGATAGCGTATGTGGGATCATCTGCCAGCTCAAAATGAGCCCAAACCACACTACCCATTCGCTTCTGGTGTGCGGGTGCATGTGTGGATGCTGCAATTTCCCTTTCATCAGCAGGCAGAGGCACAGCAACAGGAGGAGTTGACTCAGCTGAGCCACTTGCCTCCTCAACCTCTAACTCAGCCTCCTCTGAAGTACATTCTGAGGAAGGAGACCTGACTCTAGGGGAAATGAGGAGTGTGGAGCACAAATTCAGCTGATTCCCCCTCCTTCCCCAGAATTTCTCTTGCTAGGGCACTCAGATCCAGATCCAATTCCACCTCTTCCTCTGGCACTGGAAGGCTCAGCATGGGAAGTGAAATGGGGGTGGAGGAGACTGTCATGCTGGTGCTGCTGCTTGTTGTCATGGTGGTGGCAGTGGGGTTATTGCAGGTGCTCCTGGAGGAGATTCAGACTCAGGCACAGGCAGTGGCACTGGCACTGCTTCCCTCTCCTTGCTGCCTGTACTAGTGGAAGCCTCATGCCTGCTTGTTGTAGCAAAGAGGCTGCGTCTCAGTTTGGGTGGGAGTGGGGAACTTACACCTCTCCCTCTTCCCCCTCTTCCACCCTTCCCTGAAGGCTTGCCAGCTGCCTTTCCAGCAAGCTTCATGTTGTGTTTCATAGTGTCTTGTCTTTATAAAAATATATAAATGTATATATGTGTCTTCCTATATACATTCTATATTATAATATGCAATATAATAAATAAAATAAACATTTATAAATGTATTTATGTGTTCTCTTATATAAATTCTATATAATATGCAATACAATAAATAAAGTAAAATATATAAAAGTATATATGTGTTTTCCTATATAACTTCTATATTATAATATGCAATATAATTATGAAATTGAAAAGAACCAATGCATATAATAATAAAATAAAAGGGTGTAGAAAGAAAGCAAAAGGTATTACAGAATCCCACTTGCTAGGCTAGCAAGTAGGAAATCAATGGTAGTAGCCTTTGTTGTCTAATGCTGCTGAGCTTCTGGATGATAGCTCAGTAAATGACCCTAAGGCAGAAACAGGCCAGTTCAAACAATGCTGTCTTGTATGCTGTTTTTTCCATCCCTCCCCCAGAGCACTGGGATTGGAAGGGACCTCAGGGACGGATCATAGTCACTGGCCAGCTACACAGTCAATATCAGAGCAATCGTTCCCCCTCTTCCCCCTCACTCTCCTTACTTTCTGTTTCCCTGCAGGCAAGCCCAGCTTCAGCTTCAAAACCTGAAATGTTTCTAAACTTTCAAAATGTTTCAACTGCCCTTGTTTCATTTTGAGGCTGTTTCAAAGCCCTTAATTTCATTTCCATTTCTTTGTTCTGAGCTCGAAACAAGTCAAAACAACGTCAAAATGAAATATCCGGCCAAATTTTGCACAGCCCTAGTAAATGGTCTGTTGTTATTTGACCTGCACTAATAGCAAGCTATGTTTCGAAGCTTTATATTTAATTGAATGAACATATAATGAAGTAAAGAATATAATTAACAGTATGCAATTTTAGTTCTCAGCATAAGTGGCCTACAACTTTTTCAGACTGCAGGCTCTCCTCGACTCATGTGAAAGGAGAGTGGATAAGTGGTTGCTAGGATCTGTCTGCCAGAGCCACTTCTCTCTTACATGGCTAAAGACTAGGGGTGTGCGAAACAGGATGTATTTGATTTGGATTTCGATTCAGCCCGAATTGGGGACAGTGATTCAATTAGTTGATTTTATAACTAAAATTCAACCTCTACCACAAGTCATTCAGACCTGTTGCTTAGTTAGATTTCATCTTTCTGATTTGTTTCCTGTAAAGAATTGTGACTGAAAAAGAATTAAGTCTTGAATGAACTGGACCTATTTTTATTTCTCGTCTAGCACAAGGAATCAGAGGTTATAACAGTGATACCAGTTGACACTGCTTTCTGCTACTGGCAATAGATGCTTAAATAGCACTAGATACTGAGTGCAGCAGGGGGACATAACCCTACAGAGATGGGTATATTGCTGGCAAGTAGTTGGAAACTATTTTGAAAAAGTATGTGTGCAGTTACAAAACTTGTACCAATCTAGGCTAGCAGTATGTTCTTCTCTTCTTGTAATCAAGTGAGGTTTGATTGCAGGTGCTATTTAGTAATAAAACCTAAAGTGTTTCTAACACCTTTTATTTCACAGATAAGGTAGAAATTAATAGAAATAGCTACAAAAATTGAGTCCAAAGTCACAGTTGCTAGTAGTATCCAGGAACTGCATCTCTATAAATAGGATGTAGGCTCTCAAGTGGCACTCACTATCTTCCCAGTTTCAGAAGCCACCAAAACCCAGCCAAAGCGATAGTGTGTGTATACACACACTACTATGTATGTATAGTCCACACATACACTATATTATATGCATACACAGAGACCAGTGAGTGTATGCAGATAGGTATGAAATATATAACAGGCTTGCATATTATATGTTTGGTAATCAGTTATTTGGTCCCTATTGTATTCATATGTTTCTTTCATATTAACTATGTTGTGTAAGAAGCATAAGACTCTACAACCATGCCGGATGTTTATAAATAGAAAAGAAGTGCCCATTTACACTTGCCCTAATACTTTTTTTTTTCTTAAACCTGCATTTTCTCCCCTCTTCATTCCTCCACTGATTTTCTGAATCAGCATTCACTGTCATGATATAAGCTTAGTTTCTCATTCTATGAAGCTTTTTCAGTCTATTTCTCCAGTGAATGCCTTCTAATCTAAGAACTTCCTTATAAGAGGTCCACTACATCAACTGTATTGATGTGGGCAGACTGTAGGGTCCCCACAGAGCCCTTCTGAACCTATGGAACTGCTCACTTTGATCCAGTTATTGGACTGTAACCTTAGGTATTATGATTATGGAATAGTCCTTCCAGGGAAGGTCGTTGAAGTTCCACCAGTCTGTATTTTTATGATGTTCAGTGTAAAGCACTAGAAAGTAGATTCTAAAGGACACTCCTGACAGATAGCCTGAATGAACTAATAAGTATCTTTAATTTCTAATTTCTATAATGCCTCTGGTTCAGATACTTCAGTGCCAACCATCTTTACTTATTATATGTCAGATTAGTCGTCTGAATGGTATCCCTTCCCAGTATGAGAAGACAGGATAATAACAGTTCATTCTTGTTGATGGAAGCAAGCATTAGCTGCCACAGACATTAATTATTACCCTTCCGGTTAATAACAGCAGAATTCACCATTAAGAAGAATGGGACTGAATCTGAGGCGACTGCTTACCATAAAAATATCCTCTTAAACTGAAAGATGACCTAGAAATGAAAAGAAGTTGGGCTTCTGCCCCCTGGTTTCTTTGTAAAAACCAGAAAGACTACTTTTGATTAACTTAGTTGTCACAGTTAGAGATTCAGGTCCTGTCTAGGCTTGAAGACATCATATTGACTAGAGAACAAATAAAATGGCCATAAAACAGCAAAATATGGAAGGTGAACAACTGAGAAAAGATTTAGCTTTTTTGTGCACTACAGAGCTGCTTCCATTTTAACTACCTCAGCAGCATTTTTGCAGTGGGAAAGGTTGCATGCACAGCCGTATCCATACTGGGGTTGTGCTGGCATAGTTCTCATACTCTTAGCTAGTCCAGCAGTGCCTCTAGAGCTCTGTGATATAGGTAAGCCCAAAGACTTTAAAATTGTGGGGTTTGTTTGCTGATACCTACAAAAGGGTCAGGCAAATGGACAAGCTGGGGAAAGTAGAGATGCTACAGAATATATTGCTTACATTTATATTGTAACACCAGGAAAGACCATTTGGACAATTTTCTCTGGAGTGCATATTAGATATGCCTGGTGTTTATATAGTTCTCTTTATTCTTGATACATCTTCCTGTTGCCATCTGAGATTTCAGACTGCCCTGAAAAGAAGAAACAGCCTTTGGTTTGAAAATCTAATTTTCTTGCATCTACTGTGTTAGCAACATTCAGAGCCCTGATGTAAAAAAATATATACCTGCAGCCATTTTAAAATGGTGTGAAACCCACTCAGAACAAGTCTAATTGACATAGCACTACAAACATTTAAAGCATCCAGTTCCTTCTCTCAGTCCTTCCAACATTCTTATCACTTCTGGATTGACCCATTATTAACCGTAGCCAGAATTTTTTTAGAAAAGATTTCAGAAGGACTATTCCTTAAACGTCTCTCAGAAGGGTATGGATTTAGCAGGCTTCTCCCAAATGGTGATACTGCAACAGTTATGGTTCTAAGAGTGCACAGAAAACAACTAAGAGCCAAAAGCTGAATTCAAGGGACATAATGTGACTACTCTAGGGACTTTTCAATGACATTTCTGCACCCTTAAATAATTACACAGCTTTTGTGTTAGCAGCTTTTGGGTTTTTTGTTATTTTAATCCAAGAATTTCTTTTTATAATCCTGAAATCGATCTAAAAATGTTTAATATAAAGAAAAGTGAAGTAGGCGTTGTTCAGGAAAGGGCATGCATTAGAAGTGAATTCTTTTGTCCTGCAGAAGAACTGACCTGAGCCAATTGACCTGTCACAATAAAAACAAATCGCTGCTATTGAATAGACTATTTGGTGGCTGCCTACAAACTCGTTAGGGGAGATAAGCAGCAAATAGGAAGGACCCTATTCCCCACAGCAGCACCTGGGGTGACAAGGAAGAATGGCCAGAAGCTGCTGGAGAATAGGTTCAGGTTAGAGATTAGGAGGCACTATCTCACTGTTAGGGTGGCTAGGACCTGGAACCAACTGCCTAGGGAAGTGGTCCTCGCTCCTACCTTGGGTAAATTCAAAAAGAGGTTGGACGAACACCTGTCTGGGGTCGTGTGATCCCAGCGTGTGCTCCTGCCAGTGGCGGAGGGTCAGACTAGATGATCTGTTCAGGTCCCTTCTGACCCCAAACTACTATGAAACTAAACCACACCAGGTTTTCCAGAACTAAATTGTTTGATTTATTGCACTGGGTGTTGCAATTTCATCCTCTGGGTTTCCAAAGCTAATAATTCTTCTTATATCTATTCTTGTTAGGCTCTTGTGGACTACTATGCATGTGACATTTGCTATATTTCAAGCCAACTCAATATAATTTTGTAATGCACATAAAAATAGTTTAGGGGCCCAGGTCTGCCTTTCAACAAAATGAAGTTTCAAAATTTGGATGACAGTATTTGCAGGCTCCCATTTATTAAAGTTAAGTATACTGTGTGTAGATAAACAGGAAGCCAAATGCTTCTTAGAAAACATTCTTCACATTAGAATCAATTATATCTGAACATGTAAACAGTTACTGCAGCTGAGGTGGTTCTGATTTGAGCCTGATTTGAGCACAGCCATTTACACACATAGCCCTTCCAAGCTGCATTGTTACTCCTCTGTCAGTAGGTGGCCCTTGAAAGCACTCAGCTAACAGACCCGTCCCTGAAATGACTCACAATTAACTTGAATGACCCACAATTAACTTACAGATGGACACAGCAATGTCCTGGGAAAAGTGTTGTTATATTTTCTCTCACGTACAGGTACTTGAAACTGGACAACAGAGTTGTACATCTGTAGGATCTGGGGACAGAAGGCTTTCTCCCTGGAGAAATACATCCTCCGTTTACAATCTCAGTGAAAGGGCAACAGCTGTGGCAGGATGGTTGTCTCAACAATTATTGAGCCATTCTTAAATTCAAATATAAACTTGCAAATGACAATTATTTAGATTAGTTCTGCCCTAAGAAAGTTCTGAGAAGCTTCAGAGAGACTTAACCAAGCTAGGCAAAAGAACATTAATAGCAGATGAAGTTCAATGGTGATAAATGCAAAGTAATACATGTATAGAAAAACAAACAGAACTATAAGTTTATCTTCCTAAATTAGCTAATACCTGGAAAACATCAAGGACAGCTCAAGTGAAAGCTTCTGTTTAACATGCAGCTGTGATTAAAACACAAACAAGATGATAGAAAGTATAAGGAGTCTCATGGAGAATACAGAAAATATTATAATACTATTATGAAAAAGGATTGTGGTTTCATCTGGAATACTGCGTGTAATACAGATCACTCCATCTCAAAAATAATATTGTACAAAATTGAACAGAGATGTTCAGAGAAGGAGAAACAGAATGATCATGTAATGAAAAACATTAGGCAGATTGAAAAGACAGGACTGTTTGCTGTGGAAGGGAGACATGATAATAATATTTAAAGTAATGAATGGTACAGAGAAGGTAAATGAGTGGTTTTAGGACTAGCTAAATAAAAGAATAATGGGACACTAAATGAAATACCAAGGTGGCAAACTTAAAACTGAAAAAACACAACAATTTTTAACACAATACATAATTACATTGTAGAATGCATTGCCACTGGATGTTGAAGCCAAGAACTTAGCATGTAGCAATAGTTAGAGGGAATTTGAGCCGTTGCATGGATAACACACTATGAGAGGGAATGTAAACAGTTTTAAAAATGGATAAACTTCATCATGCTTTAAGGCTTAAACCAACCTTTAACTATAAGAGGTTAGGATGAGACCTTCATGTGGCAAGCTTCATAGAATCATAGAGAACTAAGGCAGGAAGGGACCTCTGGAGGTCATCTAATCCTACCCCCTGCCTGAGGCCCTATCTAAATCATCCCTATCTAAATCATCTCAAGCAAATCCTTGTCTAACCTATTACTAAAACTACACTAAACTATTTGTCACACAGCCACAAAGCATAGTGCCCAAAACTGCCACAGATAAAGCAGGGGGACAATGGTGGCCAATGTTTTGCCATTGCAAGGGTTGTTAAAATATACTTGAAAGATCCAAGGAAGAGTGCCATGTTCCCCATTACAGAGGAAGTCCATACCACTGGTCTCACAGGCTAGGTACAGACATTACACTTTTACCAATATAAGTGATTGGAAACTGGTCTATACTCACAACAGAACAGAAGTTTAGCATAAAAAAGTCTATACCCATAACAGAACAGAAGTTCAGTGCACACAGACTGGTTTAAAAAATGGCAGAACCCAGTCTAAGATTTGTTCCACCCTCCCCTGCACCAAAGGGCGAATGTGTTCACTGCCAATCTAAACTATGCTGCGTAACTTACATCAATTCTGCCTCAGGCTTTTTGAATGTCTGTATCTAGCCACAGTCCATACCAATCTGACCATAAAACAAAATTCCTTCCTGACCCCAAATCTGGTGATTTGTCTGAAAGTGAGCAGAAGGGCAAAGCCCTCTGTCTAGGAACATCTGGGTTTTAGTCCCATGAGCTGCACTGGCACACCCCTGTCAAAATCTGCAGCCTTAGCTGTGGCCAACACCAATGCTTCTGAGAAAGGCAAAAATAAATCCCTGATATGTCTAGCCACAAGAGAGGAAAAAAATTCCTTTGTGGCACCAAGTGGCAACCTGCAAAGCCCAGAGAAATGGAAAATACTAGAGATGCATGATACACATCATATCAGTACTGATAAAAGGACAATTAACATTATTGGCAATTGGCTTTTTTTGGCCAATGTGGCCAGTAATGTGTGTATGTGAGCAGTTGCAGCATGCATGTGGTCAGGAATGCAGCACAGCAGCTTGGAGACCACTGTCTGGCCAGTAAGTCTGTAGCGGGGAAGGAGCATGGGGGAAGGAAAGAGGATCAGTGGGGGCAGATCGAGGCCCCCATGGTGAGGGAAGATATGGGGCTGGGGCAGGGCCAGTGGCAGGGCCAGGTACTGCTCAGTCATGGCGGGGGAGGGCATGGAATGGAGCTGCAGGTGGCTCATCCAGGGATGTGTGCAGGGGTGTGGAGGGTAGCTCCTGCTGCTGTGCACACCCCAGGGGAGGCTTGGGGAGCATGTGCCTCCCAGATTTGTGTGTGGGACTAGGGCAGGCTGCCTTTTGTGGGCTGGGGGCTGTGCCAGCCTCTTCCTGGCAGGGAGGCTGGGCTGGGGCTGTACTTGGGGCAGTTGGGAGTGGGGCAGGTGGAAGCAGCACTGGGAGGGGGAGCTGCAGGGTGGTTATGAAGAATTTTGGGGTGGCTGTAGTCCACCCCATACCCCT
>NW_005842665.1:826929-836633 GCF_000455745.1 Alligator sinensis | reverse complement strand
GGCCCCAAGCATGCAACAGGAAGCCTGCCATCTCCCCTTACACAACCCTGGGGGCACATGCACCTCATGCCTCCCCCAGGGGTGCACACAGTGGTGGGAACTGCCCCCCATGGTTCCCCCAGAAGAGCCACCCATGGGTCCATCCCATGCCCCACCACACCCCGGTTGGACAATAGTTCTCCCTGCCCCTGCCCCTGCCCCAGCCCCACTCCCACCTTCATAATGGGGGCCCTGGTCTCCACCCTCATGCCCCCCCATACCTTCCCTCCCCAGACTTACTGGCCAGACTCTGCTTTCCAAGCTGCTGGGCTGTATATCAGCAATCAGATTGGTATCAGCTGATATGGCTAGTTAATAGTTTGCTATTGGTATCAGCTAAAAATGTTTTTATTGGTGCAAGCCTAGAAAATACCCATAGTGTAGAATAGACACAGCTGCTCTTAGATCATCTCTGGCCAATGCTTATCCAACCTCTTCTTGAACACCTTCAGTGATGGAGATTCCACAACTTAGGCAGCATATTCTGCCTCACTGTTCAAATAGAAAAAGAAGGTTTTCCTGCTATCCAATCTAAACTTACTTTGCTGCAACTTCAAGCCATTGGTCTGCATCCTGGTCTCTGAAGCTAGGAAGAAAAGGCCTTCTCCCCCTCAACTTTATGGCAGCCCGTCAGATATTTGAAGACTGCTATCATGTCCCCTCTTAAGCACTTCTGTTAGCTGAACATGCCCATTTCCTTCAACTTCTCCTTATATGGCTTGCCTTCCAAACAATTTTTCTTCCTGCTTCTGGACCATATCTGACTTCTCCATGCCCTTTTCAAAATGTGAAGCCCAAAACCTTCAGGCTGGGAAACACCCTTTTTGTCAACACAGCAGCAGAAAGGGATCTAGGAGTCATTGTTGACTCCAGGATGTACATGAGCCGCCAATGCAAGGAAGCGGTCAGTAAGGCTAACCACACCTTGTAGTACATCTACAGATGCATCACAAGCAGGTCCAAGGAGGTGATCCTTCCCCAATATGCGGCATTGGTCAGGCCACAGTTGGAGTACTGCGTCCAGTTCTGGGAGCTGCATTTCAAGAGGAATGTGGCTAGCATTGAGAGGGTCCAGAGGAGGGCCATTCGCACGGTCAAGGGGCAGTGGGGCAAGCCCTATGAGGAGAGGCTAAAGGGCCTGAACCTATTCAGCCTCCACAAAAGCAGGCTGAGAGGGCATCTGGTGTCCATTTACAAACTCACCGGGGGGACCAGCGGGAACTGGGGGATGCTTCATTCCCCTGGGCACCACCCGGGATTACTAGGAATAGCGGGCACAAATTGTTAGAGAGAAAGTTCAGGCTGGAGATCAGGAGACATTACTTTACAGTTAGAGTGGCCAGGTTCTGGAATGGGCTCCCAAGTGAGGTGGTGCTCTCTCCTACCTTGGGGGTCTTCAAGAAAAGGCTGGACAGATATTTGGCTGGGGTGATATGACCACGGCACCCACTCCTGCCTGGGGCAGGGGGCCAGACCCGATGATCTGTTTAGGTCCCTTCTGACCCTAAGAACTATGAAACTATGAAAACTGCAGACAATACTCTAAATGTGGCCTAACCAGTGCTAAGTAAAGAAACACTGTCACCTGTTGTGTCTTGAACCTAGTGTGCTAATGATGCAGCCCAAAACAGCATTCCCTTTTTATGAGGCTGTATCACACCACAGACTCATATTAAAGCTATAAACTGCCAAGCATAGGCAGAGAGAGAAAAAATTATTTGGCAAGGCTGAGAGCACGCCTCCACCCCAACAGGTAAGTCTGCAGGGGGAGGAGAAAAGGCGGGGGGGAGCAGGGCTGAGGATGGGGCAGGCTCTGCACAGCTAGGACGGGGCACAGGACAGAGCCACAAGCTGCTTGTCCAGGGGGCCCAGGGAGGGGGTGTTGGCTCCTGCTACTGCACATGCCCTGGGGGGAATAGGGGGGTGGCATGTGTCCCTGGATCTGCACAGGGTAGGGCAGGCTGCTGCTGTGGGCTGGGGCAGGGGCTGCGCCAGACTCTTCCTGTGGGGGGGCTGGGCCGTGCTGCACTCCAGGCAGGCAGTGGCTGTTCTGGGAGGGAGGTGTTGGGGGATTATGGTGAATTTTGGGGTGACCACAGCCCCCCACATAGCCCCCCTCCCAGTGCTACCACCGCCTGTCCCGAGCGCAGCCCAACCCAGCCCCCCTGCCAGGAAGAGCCTGGTGCAGCCCTGGCCCCAGCCCTCAGTGGCAGCCTGCCCTGCCCTGTACAGATCTGGGGGCGCACACACCCTGAGCCTCACAGGGTGCACATAGCAGCAGGAGTTGTGCCTCCTAAATGTGCCACTCACTGGTCAGTCCCACACCCCACCCCGGCTGTGCAGGGCCTGCCCCAGCCCCAGCCCCAGTCCCTCCCTCATCGTTGTGTGTGCACACCTGCCCACCCTGCTGCAACTGCCAGAAGCCCACAGCAGGGCTGCCTTGTGGCCCCACCGCTGCTCCGCATTTGCGGGGGAGCTAAGCCCCATTAGGTCCCCCGTTCCACTGCCTATGCTGCTAAGACCCCTATATCCTTCCCAGTGGGGCTGCCATCCAGCTAGGTGTTACCCATTTTGTATTTGTGTTTTTGATTATTCTTCCTCTGTGTGTTTTTTATTATTCTTCCTGAGACACCTTGCATTTGTCTACATGGAACTTCATCCTGCTAGTTACAGCCCAACTTTCCAATCTGTCAAGTTCCTTCTGAATTGCACTCCTGTTCTCCAGTGTGTTTGGAATTTTTCCCAATTTTGTGTCATCTGCAAATTTTCTCAACAAGCTCTCTATTCCAGAATATAAATAATAAACACACACATTGAACAGCACTGGGCCCAGAACAGATTCCCTTGGTACTCCCCTTGAAGCCTCATGTGGTTCTGACATAGATCCATTTATATTTACTCTTTTTTGTGGCTATTGAGCCAGTTGTCTATCCACTTTCTAGTAATTTTTTCTAACCCACATTTCTCCAATTTTTTTTTTATGAGACTTTCACATGGGACTTTGTCAGCAACCTTGCTGAAGTCCAGATACACTATATCCATAGAATTCCCTTCGTCCACTCAAATAGTCCCTTTGTTGAAGAAGAAGATCAAGTTTGTTTGGCACATTTTGTTCATAGTAAAGTCATGTTGGTTGCTCAAGATCAGCCTTTCATTCTCCAGATGTTACAAATAGACTTTATGCTATGCTCCAGTAACTTCCCAGATATTGAGGTGAGGCTAACCTGCCTACAATTCTCTGCGTCCTCCTTTGCCTTTTTTAAAGGGCACTATGTTGGCTCTTTTCCACTCCTCTGGTATTTTGCCCATCTCCTATAACTTCATAATTTTTTTGCCAAGGGCTCCAAGATCTCCTCTGCCAGCAGGAACTCCTCTGTCAGGTTCCTTAAAAGCTGGGGATGAATTCATCAGGACTTACTGACTGGAGTTCATTCAGACCCACCAAAAACTCCCTGTTTCTTTTCTTATCTACCCCTTAGCTTCTCTCCTTCCTTAGCCAAATAATCTTTGTTAACTGTCTGGTTGCAGCCTAATGTTTTGTGGAGACTGTGGCAAAGTAGCTGTTGAACAGATCCACCTTTTTTTTTGCATCTTCTGTTAAGATTTCTCCTTGGCTATTTAATAGTGCACCCACAGCTTCTTTGGTCTCTTTTCTGATCAAAATCTTTATAGAAGCTCTTCTTGTTGTCCTTAACATGCCTTGCCAGGTGAAGTTCATTTTTTACCTTTGCCTTCTGAACTTGTCCCTTCAGGAGCTTATGACATAGCACCCTAATTTTCCTTTTCTGCAGATTTCAAGAGTAACTGGCATTGGTGAATGAGAGACAGATGGTCTAAAGGTCTGATCCAGGTTGGCAATTCCTATGCTCCCCTGTTCCAAATATGGACAAGCAGCAAAATCCAAGATAAATTAGATTAGATAAATTAGATAAATTTATCATTTATGAACATTAGATAAATTCCACCTCAGGAATCAGTAACATTAATTATTTTGAAAGGAAAAACCTAAAACTATTTATTCAATTAACTAGTAACAAAAAGGCATAAATACAGTACCACGTGGCTAACAAAGCAGCATTTCAGAGTAAGTTTTCTTTAAAAAAAATTGTTTTGTGAATGTGGCAGAAAGAACAAAACTGGTCCATGTGCAGCTGAGACTTTGGTAGCAATATTTTTATTCCAACAAGAAAGAATTGTGATTGAAATGTGAAAGAATTTTTGATTGTGCTGAATTAAGGTTATGGGTTAGTGTTGCAGAACGGGGCCTTCTGTGAGGGGCAATTAAGACCAGATCCTGCAGATATTCTTGTTCATATGTGGTTAATTTTGATATACAAATGGGTAACCCTGAGAGTTTTGCAACAGTGTGGCTTATTCTACCTCAAGAATATGTGGTTGAAAAAGCAAGAAAACAAACCACAAAGCTTGTAGTTGTCTTGTAGCAAAACTGTTAATTGAATAATCAGTTTAAGAGCAAGCTTTGGGCAGAATGCCTATGGTAAGATGAAAAAGTGGCATATTTGATTAGCTTGCTGTACGTCACACCATATTGCATGGTATTCATAATTACACAATAAAAGAGAAAGTTCCACAGTCAGGGAGAGTCCTCTACATTTTCAGAGACTCCCAAAGAGTGCAAAGCAATTTCTTTGCTGCCCAGAACGGGACTTTTTAACTGTGTATCCTTGACAGAATCAGCTGATCAGTGAAACGATAGCCACTGACTCTTCAGTAGTAATTCTTCAGTAGTAATTAACTGCTAAAACTTAGCAAGAGCTCTGCAGTCAACTGTTTAAAGATAATTGATGTCTTTTGCAATGGGCTTAGTAAGGCAGTAGGGAATGTGCTTTTCCTTACCACTCCCCTTACCCCAGAGCGTACTGAATATTTTGGGAGATACTCAGTTACTTGAGCTGTTCTGACATGTTCTGTTGGCAAGAAAGAACAGCTGCATAAAGTCCCTCTAACTTGAAATAAGCAATAATTCTGGGTTATTCTTATTGTAATCATATATGTGTAGGGCAGGTTATGTTACATCTATTCAACATAAAGGTATTGCAGTGCAGATTCATTTAGTTATGTGTACCTTCATGAACAAAATTTTGAAAAACCCTGTTTTAAAGGTACAAAACATCTAAAACAGTGATATTCTGCTTCAGGTACACAGTTACACACATCAACACACACATAATACAATGTAGTTTAATTTTTTAAAATTCTTAATTACATCTCATTATGCCTATTCTTAGCTCCATGTCCTGCATTAAATAATCCCTCAACTTCTGGAGCCAATGAAAAACAGCATTTTTTACATGAAATCTAAATATTCATTGGTTACTTCCCAAAATATGAAACTTCGATAGTTTACAGATTTGCCTTTGTAAGGGCAAGAATTTAAAAGAAACTCATGCAAAGCTATTCATTAAAACTTTAAGGCAACACGTTATGATGAAAGAAAAGAGGCAAGCTTATTTACCTAAGGACATGAAAGGTTACATGACCCTTACATGCTGCACAGTGTAAGAGAGACAAGAAGAAAGTGGTGGAAACTTGGGCAGCAATACCAGCTCACAGAGCAAGACCAGCCCACAGGGGGATAGTATACAGCACCCCTCAAATTGGTACAACGAGCAAGAATGCTCCTCCAGAATTCAAGTTAATTATTTTATCTTCTTGAGAGGAAATTTCTCCGAGTTTCCCCCTAGGCAGTACAGTTCTGAATTGTTTTCAGCCCTGAGCTATGTCTAGCTGGCACAAATAAGCCAAAAAGTGATACACGTGTTTTCCTCCAACAATTCCAAACAAATATGCCTTTGCCAGGAGGCACTGGCCTAAGTGTTTCTGCTGCTCCTCTGTCTCCTTACCAGTCACCTCCAGCTACAAGGCAGCCCAAATTTGGAGATAGAGATCAGGAGCAGGGTAGTAGCTGGCTTCTTCTCCCCCCTTCCCCTGGTTCCTAATCCTGGTCTCCTAGCAGCAGGCAGGAGACCAGTAGCAATTAGCCACAAAGCATTCTGTTAGCTGTTATTCTTTTGCTCCTCTGACTCACTTCTAGCTACTGCATCTGGCATGGCACTGTGTCCCCTCCTAACGCAGGTCCCAAATTAAATCCTTCCTTTGGAGGAGGGGAAGAAAGAATATTGAGGATTTGTTTCTGATGTCAACAACCTGTTAACTTCACAAGTATTAGTCATTAGATGTTAATGCTAATGGGAATATATTAAACTCAGAGTTCCATCAGTTTCTCATTTTCTGTTGTTCAGATATTTGCATTTTTTATGTTTCATAAGAACAGTAAACAGAAACAAAAACATAAAAACTGCCTGTCTAGAAATATAGAAGTGTGATTGCACGTCAAACAGTGATTATGGAGAAGTTAGAAGTGAGTCACTCTGAGCTCTTAGGGAGTCTGTGCTTATGTTCAGTATAATCACTTTTCCTTGACATCAAGAACTTGGAGGCTTGAGCACTATATTAAATAACCTACTTGAAGGTGCTAGCAAAATAATAATACAGAGTGTGGCTTTTATGTGTAAAATGTATTGTGCTAAGCTGCACTACACAAAACTGTAAGCATGCTGCATTTATATTGGTATGAGAAGAGAAAGCATCATGTGATGCTGTTAGCATACAGCACACAGTATAAAAGACAAGTAATGGGACACAGGCCTATTTCAGCTCCTCTGAATTAAATCAGTCCCCTTGAAAGAGTAAAGTTACGGTAATTGGATTCAGTGCATTGTAAGACTGTATTAAATGTTTTAGGTGATAAAACCCAGAAGCCTCTGGAGACTAGCAATGGGACCAATGTCCTCTATTGTAAGATCATTCTCTTGTTTCTCAGCTCTGCCTCCTTTCTTCCTTAAAACTGTCATTCTCCCCCCTAATGCTGCTGCCAACTCCTATCAGCTCTGCTCTACCTGCAGTTCCCTCTGTAAATGCCACTTTCTAGTTACTGCTGCTACTTCCTCTCCTCACCTTCCGCCCCAAAGCTTATTCACAGTAACAAATACTCTCAATAGTTTTTTTTTCTCCCCACTTCATTCTCAGATGTAGGAGGCCTCTATGACTTTCTATTGCTTAGCTCTTTGATCTCTTTCTATGTACCCTTATTTCCTGCCTTCCTTGGCACCCTCTCAAATATTCCTCATCTTTACTTGTCTTCCTTGCCTCCTAACATGGGTTGGTTGGAGTATCTCAGTTTGGTTATGATCATATTCTTGCTGTTGGCAATTGAAATAACTGTTTTATATCCTGCTCTGCTTATTCTGTCTCCCTCCCAACAGTTCAAGTCTAACTTGATTTGAATGGCCTCTTGGGAAGAACACAGAGCTGTTCTGTAGTAATTTATGAATGCTGTATGTGACATGGGTACTGGGATATTCACTTTGACACTATATTGGTTTGGTTTCATAGCAATCTGTTTGAAAAAAAACCCAAGCAAGAAACTAAACATTGATTCTAGACATCCTTTTTAGACAAACACTTATACAGGATACTTTAGATAAAGATATTCCTGATTTGAGCAAGGGTTGGACTACATGACTTTCTGAGGTCACATCCAGCCCTCCTTTTCTATGATTGTACGATTCAGCAAACCTACAGGGCTCAGTACAGGAGAGTGGGATGCACTTGGCTGAAGGAGATGCGCTTGCCTCTTGTTGCCAAATTTCCAGGACCATCTGCACCCACAGGGGCTGGATGCCACAGCTCTGCTGGCTGCGTTGGCCCACAGAGCATATCTTGGTTACTTCTGGCTTGGAATTTCCAGCAAAACAGGACTTGCTTTACTGATAGAGTGAGCCACATCAGAGAGAATATTGGGTTTAAATTTCATTAAACTGTTTTTAAATGTGAACCTATGCAATACACTTAATTCAATGAGCTGGTGACAAGCACTCTTCCATGCTCAGTAATTTTCAACTTCAGAGGAATACTGCCTTGCCTTTCAAGAAACAAAAAAACTTTTAAAGCTCTGGTCCTGAGCTGATGACTAGAAAAACAGATATTCATTGCCTAAAACCAGCATCTTCAGATACCCAGAGCACCAACAACCATTATTTCTACATCACAAGGGAAGACTATTTAGCAGCAGCCAGGACCTAAACTTGAACAACAATTCTTTGGGCTAGGGACAGACATTACACATAAACCAGTTTAAGTGATTAGGAACTGGTTTAAACCTGTAACAGAACAGATGTTCAGTGCACATAAACCAATTTGAAAATGGCTGAAACTGGTTAAGATAAACTTGGTTGAATGTAGTACGAGACTTAACTGATTTGGGTCAAACCGGTTTATGTAATGTCTGTCCCAGACCTCTAGTTGGTTTAAGTTAAACGAGACTCTCCCAGCATCCTGGCATGCTCTCTGGGGTGGGTGGGGCTCTCTGCTCCACAGCAGAGCTGGCCCCTCCCCTCTGCTCCCTGGCTGCAGCTCCAGCAGATACTGCAGGTATCTGCCTGGCTTACCCCTGCTTCCCCCCTCCCCTTGCCTTCCCTTTTCCCTTTTCCTGCTAAGCAGGGACCCCCATTCCCTCTGCCTTACACAGACACCTCTCAGCATTAGCTAGCAGACCACATGCTGGCTATGGTATGGGCTGCTGGAAGCTCGAGGGGCCTTCACCTGGTGACCTATCACTGTGGTTGCCAGGCTGAAATGGGGGCTGAGGCAGGCATCCCATGCTACAATACATAGCATGACTGTGGCCTGGGTCCTGGGGCACAAGGATGTCAGTCAGCTGCCACAGAAAGGGCACGGATTTGCGGGCACTCCCCGACTGATGGTTATGGTTGGTGATAGTAACCCACTGTGCCCACAAGGCCTTGACCTTTATGTGGCAGTGCTGTGCTGACCGGTTGTGACTGTGCTCCCGCGTCTGGCCTGACAGCCTCTCGTAAACATGGTCATTGGAACACTTGCCCAATGCAAACTGCTTCTGCACCTCCACCTCACCCCACAGTGCCACTGTAGCCCTGTGGGGTCAGGCCAACT
The DNA here is from genome assembly GCF_000455745.1 of Alligator sinensis. Lineage (NCBI taxonomy): Eukaryota > Metazoa > Chordata > Crocodylia > Alligatoridae > Alligator > Alligator sinensis. The sequence goes on along the minus strand of NW_005842665.1, from coordinate 827,600 downwards.
CTCAGGATCTCAATATTGTGCTGTTAGACAGGAGGGTGTGACACAATTGCACATATACAAACACACACATCAGTTAGGTGCATACACACGCACACTACCAGCACAGGCACATACACATTCAAACTAGCCTAGTCCTCTGCATACCTATCATCAATTCAAGCACATATACTATACACCCCAAAAGTTAGCCACAGATCACTAATTCGTATATCATGCACACAATGCCACACACACACACACACACACGCATGCATGCACTCACGCACGCATGCACGCACGCACTCTCTCTCACATTAGCAACTCAGATAAACACACGTTCAAAATAACTAGTTTAGGTTCATTCATACCTATCACCGACTATCCCCGATTTAAGCCCATACACGCTACACACACCAAATTTAGACAGAATCAGTTACCAGTTACCAACACCTGCACATCCAATACACACACGTGGATTACTAATTCATATACCACACACACACAATGATATCTATATATGTATATATGTGTATTCACACACATACCACCCACCTACACATACACACAAGTGAGTTCCTAAGTTAGGTGTTGTGATGTGTATGTATGTATGTATGTGCTTGCTGTACTTGGGATACCTGGGGAAAGGTTAAGGTAAGAAAGTAGAAGTGTAGGGAGTGAAAGTTGCTGGGAGT
>NW_005842665.1:824565-826011 GCF_000455745.1 Alligator sinensis | reverse complement strand
TCTGGGTGGATAGGTGGTGTGGCATGGTGCTGGTCCGGATGGAGAGGGCATCCCACTGGGTCTGTCTTCACTGCCCCTTTTTATAGGGGCAGACCTTGTGTGACCCTAGTGACAGGAGACATGCCCAGGCAAGGGTCAGCCCCTGGTGTACTGAGCATGTGTGCTCCATGCAGGGATGTGCAGTTTCAGGTGTTTGTAATGGTGAGAGTTGCTGGTTCTGCAGGGTCTTTTCTCTTTCAAATGCTGGGTTCTTGTCTCTGTTCCTGGGTGAGGTCCGTGGTTCCTGGATGAATCAATGTGAGGTGATGGCCCAGTCATTACAGGCCATTGAGTAGAGGCCTGCTACCATTGTATTTCAGTCATTCCCAATCATTCTCATTCATCTGGGAACCAATTTACATAGGAGGGGTACGTGACTTATACAGTTGCAACATGGGATGCCCCGGGCAGAGGACAGAAGATGGAGGCTTGACATATAAAATGAAAACTTGACATGACTTTGGTTCACTTACAAACACAGGTCTAAACCATACAATATCCATATGAAACAATAAAAATCAATACAAAAATGATAATAATACAATATACAACAGTAGGACTCAATACAAACCTAATAATTATACAATATAAAACAGTGGATATCCAAAACCAAAAACTTGCTACCAAAATAAAAATGTTAAAGCTTATCCTAAGTCTGAGCTCACTTATACTTATCTATAGGGAATAGAGAGGGAGAGAAAAAGTCAGAAATGCTTGGGGAAGGGGAGGGAATGCATTTTAAAATAAACAAGAAAAACTGGGGGTTTTGCTACACCACAAGGTTGCTAGTTTCCTCCATGGACCAGTTGGGGCTCCTGGAAGCAACGTGTGGTGTCAGCAATGATGCCAACAGGGTCCCCATGCAGGCTGTCTGGGCCTCTGCATAGCTGTCCCTGTACCCTGGGTGTGCAGCACCCAGAACAGGGGCACATCATGGGACTAGTAGTTGCGTGGTGAGGTGATGCCCTGCAGCATCTGCAGGGTCTGGGCAGGCTGCTGAGGGTTGGCTGTGGGCAGCTGGGGCCCTGGGTGATTTGGGTTGGTTTGCAGGCACAGTGGGTTTCCATCTCTGACCACAATTGTTGGTCAGGGAGTGCATGAAAGACCATGCCCTTTATGCAGCAGCTGATCCTCATGGCCTGGGACCCAGGTCACAACTGTGCTGTGTACAGCAACACAGGTGGCCTGCCTGAGTCCCCACTCTGGCCTGGCACCCATTGTGATGTCCTGCAGCCTCCATCAGCAGCTTGGGGAGTCCAGGATAGTGCCTGCCCTGACAGCTCCACAGCCACAGCTGCAGCCACAGATCCAGCTTGTTACTGGTGAACAAGTTAAGAGGCTGTGACTTGGATGACTACACAGTCCGGTGGGTGGCGAATTGGCTAGAGGGGCACACCCCGAGGGGGG
>NW_005842665.1:796830-824185 GCF_000455745.1 Alligator sinensis | reverse complement strand
AATAGATCCAAAGAGGTGATACTTCCCCTCTATCGGGCGCTGGTCAGACCGCAGTTGGAGTACTGCGTGCAATTCTGGGCACCACACTTCAAGAGGGATGTGGATAACCTGAGAGGGTCCAGAGAAGGGCCACTCATATGGTTAAGGGCCTGCAGACCAAGCCCTACGAGGAGAGACTAGAGAACCTGGACCTCTTCAGCCTCCGCAAGAGAAGGTTGAGAGGTGACCTTGTGGCTGCCTATAAGTTCATCACGGGGGCGCAGAAGGGAATTGGTGAGTTTTTATTCACCAAGGCGCCCCTGGGGGTTACAAGAAATAGTGGCCACAAGCTAGCAGAGAGCAGATTTAGATTGGACATTAGGAAGAACTTCTTCACAGTTAGAGCGGCCAAGGTCTGGAATGGGCTCCCAAGGGAGGTGGTGCTCTCCCCTACAGTGGGGGTCTTCAAGAGGAGGTTAGATAAGCATCTAGCTGGGGTCATCTAGACCCAGCAGTCTTTCCTGCCTATGCAGGGGGTTGGACTCGATGATCTATTGAAGTCCCTTCCGACCCTAACGTCTATGAATCTATGAATCTATGAAGCCCTAGCCATGAGGCACAGCCGGCCATGTCATCACTGACTGCCAGTAGTGCCAGCTCCTTCCTGTGGGGGGGGCCCTGTCTGAGCACTTACATGTTGCACCCTGCCATTTGACGAATCCACCCTGAGCCACACATTGTTGCTGCCAGCCAGACCCAACTGGAACTGCTAGCCACATAAGCCCTGGCCACATGGTAAGCACCGCACTGAGGGGAGAGCCCTCCTCAGCCCCTGCTGCCAGCTCTATCCCCTGCTCTTGACCTGCTCCCTGCCTAGCCCAGCCCAGCTGTGCTTCCCTGGACCCTAGGTTCCCCACCCACAGCATGCAGGGAGGTTGGAGACAGTGCAAAACTTTATTGAGTAGCCCACGGCCCTGCAGCTAGGTGGGCATGGGCCTCTCACATGCTAAGGAACGCATTTATGCTGGCAGTGATGTCCTCCTCAGTTGCAGAGGGCAGGGATGTGTAGTGCAACCAGAGGTAGCCCTCCAGGCAGCAGCAGAAGTTGTGGGGCAGCCCAGGCTTACCCCCAACACCATCGAAACTCAGGGTTCTGAGCCAGGTGTGCATTATGTTATGGTCGGGGTACCATAACAATCAGCAGCAGGGTGTAGTGGGTTGGGCACCCCTCCATCCATTCAAAATGCTTCTTGAGAAGCACCCAGGACACATGCAGCAGGGGCACACTTGGGGCACAGTGCAGGCATGGCCCTGGGGTGCCTCTCCAGAGAGGCGCCTTGTGGGACGGGTAGGGGCACAGGCAGCTCTTCATCCCAGTTGTCTGGCAGCCCCATGCCCCCCATGGGCTATGTAGCAGCACAGGAGAGTGGTGGGCCTTCAGGAGGAGAATGGTGGGTAGTGGGGTCTGTAGCCACAGGAGCAGGTTCTGCCAGAAGCCTGGTCCATCCCAGCATGAGAATTGGGTGGGGGAGGCAGGTTGTCTGTGGCCAGTATCCAGCAGCCCGCCAGCCCCAGAGGAGTGAGCGGGGACAGGGAGCTTGGCCAGCGGCCATCTGAGCCTGGGCCTGCCTAACCAACTTACCACTGTCCCTGGGCTCCTGTGCATGCCTGATCCCTGATCTGAGGCTGAGCACTGAACGGCCCCTGGTACAGAACATCTTATCTCAAAATGTTGCAAACTTTCACAGTTTCTTTCTCATGGCTCTGTGGGCCCTGCAGCTGCAAGCAGGGGCAAGGCTACTGTTGGCAGCTGGGATTCAGCCTCAGAGCCACTGCTGCCTGCAGCTGGGGCCCTGCGGATGCACCCGCTCCACCAGAGGAGCACCTAGGACAGGACCCCCCTCCTGGACTGGCTGGTGATGGTGTCAGAGGACCGTCTTGAAGATGCAAGGGCCTGGCGGATGGAAGACATGGTATACCAGGAGAGGTGGCAGGTGGAGGATGTAGCCCATGAGGACAGTTGGCAGGCAGAGGGCATGGCCCACGAGGATGCACGGGACCAGGCAGACCAGCAGTTCTGGCCGTGGTTCCGGGTCCCGGAGCATGAGCGGGTGGAGGCCCTCTGGGAGCAAAGGCAGGAAAGTGGAGGTCACGGAGGACAACCATTGGATACTGGACACCATCCAGGCCCTGGCAGTCACCTTCATGCTGCCTGCTGTCTGGCCCATGACCCAAGCTCCACCTTCTGCCCAGCAGCAAGCCCCCGCCATGGACCTGAGTGGAGGTCCAGTGGAGGTCCAAGCCAGGAGCCCTGCCTCAGCCCCCACCCTGCCTAAGCCACCTGGGCCCTGGCCCTCACCCCACCTGGGCAGGTAGTCCCTACCATCCTAACCCTCCTGCCTGGGCCTAGCCTCTCTGCTTACCCTGGCTCCGCACAGGCATGCAGCGGGGCCAGGATCGCACATGGACTGCTGTCCCTGGACAGAAGCTTCTGAAGGAGGAGATGTCCATGCAGGAGGACCACTGGCCACAGCCACCCCTGAGGTGAACCCCCCCGCTCTCTGGGCTTTCCACAGCATGCGTGCCAATGGGGGACAAGCCAGAGACTGGAGTGTTGGTTGCCTGTCCCTAGACTCTGTCTCCATCCCAGGAAGGTATGCCCAAAACCACAGCACTTCACCTGTAAATAGTTTGCAAGAGGGTGGCCCAACAGGACAGGTGGCAGGAGGAGGAGGAAGAGGGTGTTTTATTGTTGGTGGATGGGGTGGGTGGTGTAGGGGCTCTGTTGTTGGGAAGGGAGGGAGTGGGGCGGGGGTCTGTTTGCTGGGAGGGGGGCTGTTTGATGTGAGTAAAGCAGTAAAGCGTCTTGTGTAGACGCACCCATTATAAACTGGTGTGATATGGCTGACACCTTTGGTTTATTACTTAAACTCAAAATGGGATTTAAGTTAATCTCCTGGTGTGATTTGCCATTGCATCTATTAACCACTTGCATGCATTCATCAGTGGGGATATTAACGCTGACTACTTCTTCTAAAAGAAGCACTGCATATGAAAATATATGCAACATCTAAACCCCATTGACCCCAGTGAATGTAAAATATTGCTGGGTGTTTAGTAATACCCACTGGTATGCAGAGGAGCATTCCTAGGAAAGCTGGTGTGGTAAAATTCCTTTTGTTCAATAAAAATTGTATGAGAACGTGAGATCAGACAAATAAAACTGTCCCTTGTAATTCACGTACTTTCTCCTCCTGAGATATTTCACTGCTTTCATGTACCCTGGAATGTCTCTGCTTTCCTAGCCTCTGGTTGTAGATGTTCTGCAACTTTATGATTCTTTGGTTTATTCTGTATTTTCTCCCATCATTGTTCTATAACATGGTGAGGCAAAGGAAGAGGGACACCAACATTGCATTTTAGCTAAGTGGTTACGTTAAAAATAACCCCCCCCAACATATAAAATAACTCTTAATTGTGAACTATCACAGCATCAGCCAAGGAGGGTTATGGAAAGGAGGCAGACACCTTGTGCTGTTACTAGCTTGGTGCTACTTTTGATTCCCAACACTGTAACCATCCCAGGTGTAAGTAGTCCCTGAAACCCAAAGACATAAAACAAAATCAAGCCTCAAATTTGCAACATACAGACCTATTCTCCATCCAACATACATACAATTGCCTTTTCCTTCTACCTCTTAGAAGACAGAGCTTTCTCACCCTCCTTAGTCACTCCTGTCCTTTTCTCCATATTTACACTATTCCTTAGGCTTGTACTTTATTCTCACCTACTTCAAAAACTATCTTTTACTGATATCTAACAGTGATTGCTAAGTAACAAAATGCAAAGTGTATCTATCTGGGAAACACTGACCCTACTGTCCAGAATTGCTGTCTTTTACTCTCTTTTGCCTTGGGGATGTAGCAATGCTTGAATCGGAAAAGTGGCATGGATTATTGTACAGTGCCTCAGTACCTTATTTATTTCTCATCTAATTTTAGCCAGTTCTCAGGGCTGAAATAAATATACATGTGGTACAAGACAGCCATCAGATCTTTCAGTACAACAGGTGTTTGGGTATCAAGGAACAATGGTCGCAAACTGACAGAGAACAGATTTAGGCTGGACATCAGGAAAAACTTCTTCACGGTAAGGGTGGCCAGAATCCGGAATGGGCTTCTAAGGGAGGTGGTGCTCTCCTCTACCTTGGGGGTCTTTAAGAGAAGGCTAGACATGCACCTGGCTGGGGTCATCTGACCATAGTACTCTTTCCTGCCCAGGGCAGGGGGTCGGACTCGATGATCTGTTGAGGTCCCTTCCAACCCTAGCATCTATGAATCTATGAATCTAGAACCCCTTGGTTCTCAAATAAATCAAGTGCTCAATTTAAATCCTAGTGTTATGCTGACTAGCACCTTTTTTGTCCAGCAAGAGAGTACAGAGAGATAGTAACTCACATTTAGAATATAGTTGGCTTTTGGGAAGGGAAGCATTCCACAAAATTCTCTACCAGTAGTATCAACAGTTATCATTTCTGCTTCTGGGAGCCTGCTACATAAAGAGTATCTTTTTGGTATCTGTTACACACAAAACTTCTGTTTTCTCCTGCCAGAGCATGGTGTAGCATGTGATAATGACCTGACATAATAGTGAGGGGGCACAATACACTCATGCAACAGCTGACTTCTGAAAATCCTAGTTCCTGGGTGTGCAGCTAGTACTAGAACACCTAGCGATTTGCACAACCAGAGCAGGCACCATATTTTCAAGACTCCAGTATCCTGCCTTCACCTTTGAACATTTATAATGTGTTCAAAAGCACCCAAACCATTTCTTACCCAAACCACCCACTTTGAAAACACACCAGCACAACATATGAGCAGTCTAAATGTGTTAAACTTGAAAGTATTTGCATGAAGTCTGAAAACAAGTCATTAAATCCCTGAAGAGGGAGGCAATTTGTTCTAGTAAATAATTTATTAAAAATCCTTTCAAATTCTTGAGAGTAACCAATTCCTTGTAAAAGGTTTTCAAAGGTTAAATAATTATATGGCACTACTTTGCAAAGATTACCTATTAATGGAAGTATTCTGAAAGTGCAGTGCATATTAGGTGCCAAAACACTGAGAAACCAGCAACTGCCAAAGGGCTTTGCATAGAAATCACATTTGATTTTGACCCTTTTTAGTTTTAGTCAAGTGCCAATTTTTATAGCCATTGAATGAAACATTTTCCTTCTTGGTGTTAGAGGAGATGGTGGTCTGAAACAGTATATCTCTGTGGCAGGGGTGTAGGCTGTAGCAGTGTTGGTCTAAGGACACAGGCAGACAAGGTTCTTTGGGTGAATCTGATATCTTTTATTAGACCAACTTAAATAGCTGGAAAACAATTATTAAGCAAGCTTTTGGGTTCAAATACCCTTTGTCAGGCTAAGGAATTTTCTGCAGTTGGTGCGTGCTCTTCCTGGATGGAATGAGAAGTAAAGAAGCCAGAGGCTGGGCTGGTATGCATACAAGACAGGTAGTCAGTGAAAATGTAGATTGAAGAGTCAATGGGTGAGAGACAGGCTGGGTGCAGGGTGTGGGGGAAGAGTGGAGAGATACCTGGGGAGTCAGATGTCAGGTAGGTTATAATGTATCATAAATCCAATGTCTATATTTAGTCCATGATTTTTAGTATCCAGGAGGTTGATGAAGTGGAGCTCATAGGCTCATCTCTGGGAAGTGTTTTGTAAGTTTCTTTTGAGGATCAGGACTGAGAGATTAGAGAAAGAGTGAGTTTTTTGAGAGTGGAACATTTCTCTCAAAAAAACCTACTCTCTCTCTCCAATCTCTCCAATCTCTCAGTCCTGATCCTCAAAAGAAACTTACAAAACACTTCCCAGAGATGAGCCTATGAGCTCCACTTCATCAACCTCCTGGATACTAAAAATCATGGACTAAATATAGACATTGGATTTATGACACATTATAACCTGCCTGACATCTGACTCCCCAGGTATCTCTCCGTTTTTTCCCGCCCCTCCCGCACCTAGCCTGTCTCTCACCCATTGACTCTTCAATCTACATTTTCACTGACTACCTATCTTGTATGCATACCAGCCCAGCCCCTGGCTTCTTTACTTTTTATTCCATCCAGGAAGAGCACACACCAACTGCTGAAACTTCCTTAGCCTGATGAAGGGTTTTTGAACCCGAAAGCTTGCTTGATAATTGTTTTCCAACTATTTAAGTTGGTCTAATAAAAGATATCAGATTCACCTAAAGAACCTCGTCTGCCTGTATCTCTGTGGCAAATTGACAGCCAGAGCAAGGGAGCAGGGAAGGAAGAAATTTCTTCATGAGGACTCTAAACTTGTCAGAAATGTTGGAGACTGAAGGGATGAAAGGAAAGAATTAATCCAAGAACACTCAGAAGATTTGTGTAATGCAGGATTTGTGCTTCAGAAAGATGTCATTGTTCCTTCACCTGAGTTTGTAATTAATGAGGCATCTTCCGCTTCACTGTTCCTGGCGTAGTTAAGCCAAATTGGCGCAGTGCTTGCTCTGGAGTAACAAAGGCTAAAAATACAAAGACAGCCAGTGTATTACACAAGTTCACCAAAAAAAAAAAAATCTCTTCTCATTGGGTATGTCTTTTCCAGGTCTTTTCTTCTGAGGGCTTGGCATAGCTTGTAGCTGCTCCACAAGACCTAAAGAACAACAGGGACCAAACTGCACAGTAGTTGGACAGACACTCAGCTATTCCCATTTCAGGATCTCTGGTGAGTTACAATATCCTCTCCAACCCAACTACGGAAGAGAATTGGGGGGAGGCAGCTCTTCCCTTGAAAGGAAACAGGTGCTTATGACAGGGACCCTGGTTTTTTCTGATTTTAAAAAATCCCCTAGTTTTGGTTAAAAAAGTAACTCCAAATCCATTTTTTTCTTGTGATTTAAATGAAACACCACTAATATCTATCTATCTATCTAGAGATAGATAGATGTATTTACATATAGATCTAGATCTAGATAGATATCTAGATCTAGATCTATATGTATTTAGATATATATAGATCTGTATTTACATATAGATCTATATGTAAATACATCTATCTATCTCTAGATAGATAGATAGATATTAGTGGTGTTTCATTTAAATCACAAGAAAAAAATGGATTTGGAGTTACTTTTTTAACCAAAACTAGGGGATTTTTTAAAATCAGAAAAAACCAGGGTCCCTGTCATAAGCACCTGTTTCCTTTCAAGGGAAGAGCTGCCTCCCCCCAATTCTCTTCCGTAGTTGGGTTGGAGAGGATATTGTAACTCACCAGAGATCCTGAAATGGGATATATATATAAAACAGTGTTTCATTTGAATCATGGAAAAATGTGCATTTGGAGTTACTTGGGATCCCTTTTTATGACAGATATTCTATAAACTCCATTTCAGCTCCTAAGCTACTCCCTTCAGCCAGGAAATTCTCAAATTTCCCAGGCCTCTCCAGAGCAAACATGCTTCTGCAGTCATTCAGCTGTTTTTCCAAGATACCTTTTCCAGGCTCCTTTCAGGACTAACTGCAGACAAAGACACAACAGGATGTGGTAGAAGCACGAAAAGGGATTATACAGAAGCAGGGGCTGTACCCTCTTACCCAGCCTATGTTGTGGTGGCTGCTATTCCCATACATCCTACAAGTCCCAGGATGACATTGGCTGCCTATACACAAGCTCAGAGGTGGGGGAGGGGGGCCTTTTTAATTAGAGTGGTTCCAAGACAGCCACTCTAATTAAAACAGCTCACCATCACACGTATTAAGTCCCCCACATTTCAAAATGGCTGTGGGGGTGTTTTAATTAAAGTTTATTCAACAAGGGTTAGTTAAAGTGCCCCTGTAGCCTTTTAAAATGTGCTAAATATACATGCAGATGAGCCATTTTGAAATGGTTTAATGTATGGGGGGGAGGGGCTTAATATACATGATAATGAGGTTATGTTGAAACATTTTAATTAGAATGCATTGGAGCATGTTTATAGGTCCCAGTATGGGACCAGAGATTTTTTTAAAGGCCAAGGAGCCTCAGTATAAGATATTTCTTATTCAAGTTTCTTCATTAAAATACATGCTGTTACTTAACTGTCTTATGCTTAACATGCTTAGTAGATGCAGGGTAATGGAGCGGCCATTATAGCATCCATTGATTGGTGTATCATACTGACTACCCCTCTACTAGCTATGTTTCCTATATGAGCAGTCAGAAAGAGCCCAGACAATAGCAATTCTGGAAATCTTGGACCACTTAAGGATCCCAGAGTTCAGATCCACTGGTCCAAGGGTGTAGTTCATATCTTCACCAGGACTAAATATATTGACAAAAAGATGGTGATATATATTGACAAAAGGCTGATGAATCAAGATGTCTATTAACACTTCCTCTGAGGAAAAAAGCCCCCAAAACTTGTGTTCACATATTTAGGCAGGTTAGATTTTTCTAAAGCACCTACATTATTCAGGAGTTCAAGTCCATTGGTGTCTAGTTAGACTGAGGAGCTTTGCCTAAATTAATTTTGAAAATGGGTCCTCAGGCTCTCAAGTCATTTTACCTGCAGACTTTACTGAATTTAAATGCTATCTTTAATACCATTCCATAGAAACCTTTGAAAAAAAACAATTTTTGTAGGAAAAAAAGAAGAGAAGCAGTGAGCCCAACCCCAAATATTTTGGCTTGACCTTAAGACAGGTATTTGTCCTTTAAAGAGACAAAGAAAAGATATGCAGAAAGGTCAAAACCAGGACTAGTCTTCTATGAAAATTGATATAATGGGGTGCCAGTCCCAGTGCCCTTCTACCACCAGCACTAGCTCTCATATGCTTGGTGTGAAATATTCTGCTCTTGTTTGAGCTGGTAGAATTTGGGCCAAATGCTCGAAAATTTAACTTTGCTGCAATAAACATTGTAACTGGGACTCTTAAATCATCAGTGCCTGCTGGCTGGGTGTGATTCTGTCTCAGCACTGACTAAAGTTTGAAGAGATGCATAAAATGTGCCATATCTACATAAGAACACAACAACATAAGGATTGCCATTTACTGGGTCAGACCATAGATCCATCTTGCCCAATATCCTGTGTCAAAGGATGCTGAAATGAAGAGTGAATTGGATATGACCAGTGTTTTTTCCACTGTTCCTCACTCACTTGCAGCTCTAGCATTTATTAGATTGCAGCTCTCCTCTGTAACTGAGAATGCTTTGCAGGAAGCTTTCTGAGTTATAATGATCCCCTGGAATAAACAAAAGTTTACTGTTGGTTTCAGGGGGGAGGGAAATCTAGCTGATGGCTGCCAGCCTGCCTATGGCCCCTTCTCCCTGCGAGGCTGCAAATTTTTCAGAATGGGATGGGGGAAAGGGAGCAGAGGGAGCTCTTCTAGGGGTTCCCTAGCCGGAGGGTAGGGTGAGTGTGTTGGAGCCCCCCACCTCAGAAAGGGGCTGAAAACTCCCGAGACTAAATTCCCCCCACTCCCTTTTCCCCCTTCTGTTGCATGAAGGGTCAGATTTTCACCTGAACAACCATTTTTGAAGCTGTCTGCAGCCATGCACTTGTGTTTGGTCTCAGCAATAGACCTCTTTTTGTGGCCATATTGGGCAAAAATTGTCACTTCTGTCTGCGCTCTTAAGGTCTAGGAAGTTCTAATTCAGAGGCTGTATCCCTAACTCCTGTGGTCAATAGTTAAAGATGCCACTTTTCTCCAAGAATTTGTCCAATCCCTTTTAGAATCTGGCTAAACTGTCATCTTCCACAACTTCTGGTGCCAATGAGTTCCATGTTTTAATTACACGGTGTGTGAAAAAGAACTTCCTTTTAAAACTAACTGGTTAGTTTTAAATGTGCTACCTACTTGTTTTTCTTTTTTACCCTTACGTCTTGCATTGAGAGAGAGTAAATAAATCCCTATTTACTGTTTATTCACCATTTAGTATTATGCAAACCCTTATCATGTCCCCCAAGTGTCTCATTTCTAAACTGAATATGCCTAGTTTCTTTATTGTACCTTCTCTAGTTCTTCTATATCCTTTCTGAGGTGTGGGGACTAGAACTGGACACAGTATTCAAGGTGTGGATGCACCATTGATTTATAAAGGGACATAATGACATGTTCCTGTTTTGTTTACAATTCCCTTCTTAATAATCCCTAACATTTGGTTTGCCTTTTTGGCAGCTGCTGAGTACTGAGCTGATGTTTTTAGTGAACTGTTCACAATGGTTTCTAGATCTCTTTCCTGTGTGGTAACAGCTAATGTAGATTTCAACATATTATAGGTGTAGTTTGGGTTATTTTTGCTCTGGTGCACTGCTGTACACTAATCTACAATGAATTTCATCTGCCATTTAGTTGCCCATTTGCTTAATCGTGCCAGATCCTTTTATAGTTCCTCACAGTCTGCTTTGGTTTTTACTACTTTCAATAATTTTGTGTTGTCCACAAATCTGGCCACCTCTCTACTCACCCCCTTTTCTAAATTATTTATGAATATGCTAAACAGCACCAATCCCAACACAGATCTCTGGAGGACCCCACTATTTAGTTCTTTCCATCCTAAAAACGGACCATTTATACTCAATCTTTGCTTTCTATCTTTAAGCCAACTTCTAATTCACAAGTGGACATTCCCTGTAACCTCATGATGACCTAATTTAGTTAAGAGCCTCTGATGGGGGTCCTTCTCAAATGCTTTTTGTAAGTCCAGATATACTATATCAACTAAATTGCCCCGATCCATCTGCTTACTGACACCCTCAAAGAACTCTAGAAGCCAGATGAGGCATGATTTCTCTTTGACAAAGCCATGTTGATTCCTCCCCAGCAACTCATGTTCATCTATGTCCTGAATAATTCCTTTTTTAAAATAATTATTGTTTCTACTAATTTTCCAGAAACAAAAGTTAGGCTCACTGGCCTGTAGTTTCTTGCATCCCCTTTAGAGCCTTTTTTAAATATGGGAGTCACATTGGCAACTCTCTAATGGTCTGGGACTGAGGATGTCTGTAGTGATATGTTGCCTACTACAGTTAAGAGCTTGACAATTGCCTCTCTGAGTCCCTTCATGGCCCTAGAATGAATGCCACCAGGTCCTGGTGATTTGCTACTGTGTCATTTATCAATTTCCTCTGTTATCTCATCTACTGAAACCTCAGTTTGGGACAGCTCCACTGACTTGTCCCTAGAGAAAAGTGGATCTGGTGAGAGAATCTCCCTAACATCTTCCACAGTGAAGATAGATGTAAAGAATGCACTTAGTTTCTTGGCAATGGCCCTGTCATCCTTTAGCACTCCTTTTACACCCTGGCCACCCAAGGGCCCAACTGACTTACTAGCAGGTCTTTGGCTTTTAATGTACTTAAAAGAAATTTTTATTGTTACCTTTTGTGTCGATAACAAGTTTCACCTCAAATTCTTTCTTATCTTTTCTTATTACAATTTTATATTGATTTGCCAGAGTTTATGCTCTTTTTATTTTCCTCGTTTAGGATATGACTTTTTGAAAGAAGGATTTGACTTCCACTTTTTTCTATCTATTGCCTTTGTAACTCTGCCACTAAACCATGCTGGCTTTCTTTTGGCCTGCTTTCCTTTTTTTTTTTTTAAATTTGTGGTATACATTTGCTCTGTGCTTCTAGTAGGGTGTTCTTTAGAACAGTGGTATTCAACCTCCTGGCCTGATGTTAAATTGACCCAGTCTGTTTGTGGATAGTTGAAGTCACCCCTTATTATTGTGTTTTCTGCTGTCACAGCCTCTCTCATGTCCCTTAGCATTTCTAGCACACTGTTGCTGTCCTGGTCTGTGGGTCAGTAATATATCCCCAGATGTACTAAAGTACATTTTTTCTATTGAAACCTGGAATTTCTGTCCACAGAGATTCTATAATACCTCTCTTATCAATTGAAAAATCTATCATATTTGATTTGATGGAGTCTTTGTTGTAGGCTGTCAGACTACTATCACCTATTCTATCATTCCTGTATAATTTGTATCCTGGTATTACAGCATCCCATTGATTTTGCTCATTCTACTAAGTTTCTGAGACAACTATTATGTCAATATCATTATTTATGGCTAAGCAACCAAGTTCCCCCACCTTTGATCTTAGACTTCTAGCATTAGTATAAAAACACATATACCTGCTATTGTTGCCTGGTTGGCTTCTTTTGTATGACTTTTTAATCATTAAAAGTATTTGCTTGTGCTTGTCTGTGCCCTGTTTCTTATCCCCATTTTTTATAGTTTCACCCCTATAGGGTGTGTCAATTTGAAGTGTTCCATACCTGCTTTCCCCCCTTTTTAATTTAAAAGCTGCTCTATCACCTTTTTTATATCTCATGCAAGCAGTGCTGTACTATTTTGGCTCAGGTGGAGACCATCACTTGTGTACAGGCTCCCCCTGTTCCAAAAGGTCCTTCAGTTCCTAATAAATGTGAACTCTCCCACCACATACTGAGACTCTGGAGTTCTGCCTGTCTAGCTGGCCCTGCACATGGCATTGGAAGCATTTCAGAGATTACTTAGAGGTACTGGACTTCAAACTCCTACCTAGCATCCTAAATTTATATTCCCAGACCTCTCTACTACCCTTATCAATGTCACTGGTACCCAAATGGACCATGACCATGGGCTCTTAACCCAACTCCCCCTAGCAGTCTATCTACACATCTCATAAGGCCCACTACCTTTACACCCAGAGGCAAGTCAGCATGAGGTGTCTCAGATGTCACAAACTCAGCTATCTATGTGCCTAATAACTGAATCACCCACTATCATCACCTGTCTCCTATTCTATACTCACATCATGGCTAACCATAGCCTACATTACAAGAGGACGTCCAGAAACCATTAAAATCTTGGCTGAAGACTCCAAAAACATTTTGCAATCAAGTGTATGCTCTATGAGTGTCTTTGTATGATCCTGTGGCATAATGGAGGGCCTCCACACTGATGTCTCAAAAGCACATGACTGCCAACCCTGCAGAAAAGCCTTCTGGATTTGAGCTACCACATACAATTTTGTCCTTACTAAATCACATTAGGACACTGCAAGGGAGATGGGGCCATTTGCTTCTTCTTTGCAGTATCACAGATAGCACAGGTATGACTGCAGCAGTAACATAACTAGGGGTGGGCAAGATGGGCACCCATCTGGGGTGCCAAGCTAGAAGGGGCACCAGAATCCCATTCCCCCCACGTTCCATGGAGTCTGCACTCCAGCAGCAAGAGCAGGCCCATGGCTTACCCATGCTGGCAACTCCAAAACAGGCACTGGCTGCTGCTGTTGCTGCTTTAAGGCTTTAACAGCTGAGGTGGGTAAAGCATGTGGTGGCAATAGCAGAAGAGCATTTCCTGGCATGGGTAGGACTGCTGTATCCCCCTGGCCCCCTCTTGGAACCTGAGCCCTGTCTCCCCTCTCCCTCATTCCCCACCCCCTGCAGGATTTATCTTAGGTACCAACCCTAGTTTACCAAGGGTGCCAACTGTGCTTGTTATGCCACTGGACTGCAGTCGTAAATCACAGACTAGGGACTGCAACACTACTGGTGGTTTGATTGCTTGCTGGCAGCATCTCTGATCAGGCTACTATAAATGTTACTACAGTATCACCAGCCTAGACAGCATTTTAAAAGTTGATGATCATCTGCCATACAAAAGAAGATTGCATCAAAAGAATCAGTTGTTGTAACTACTGGGGAAGACAGTGATGGTCTCATCTAGCTCTGCATGCCAACTATTGATAAACACTAACTTTTCAATGTTATCTCATCCAGCTGACACTGAAGCCCCAGAAAGCCTCCCATTGCCTTCAGTGACAGCTGAATTGAGGCCCTGGTCTAGAGAGTAACAAATGAACATTCTTACAAACTATGCAAACTACAGCCTGAGCTGAAATCAGCCTTCATTTCTTCCCCTCCCCCACCATGGGGTTTCTGACTTTGTAGATGTCCTTGCAGGCTTTTGTCTATTCTAGGAGTCCCATAAAACTAGTACCTCCATGTTAATTCCATGGAATGGATTGATAGTGGCTTCAGGGGACTGTTTAAGATACACTTTTAGCCTCTGGCTAAAATCTGAAGTACAAATATACAAGAGGAAAAGGAATTAGGTTAAAAACAAGAATAAAAAGAACAACACAAGATAGACAAAACTAAAAAAAAAATGCATCACTTTAATCTCAGCAGCCATGGCCTATTACATTTTATCTTATACATACGGATTCAGAAATCAGAAGCCAACTTAAATATCCTTCTTAACTGAAAGGAGTTGATCAGACCTGGATGCTGCTGGCTATAAATACATCTGTTTTTGGAGGAGAGTAGAAAGCAAAACATTTTCCTCAAATGCACTCATTAAGTTCTGACCTGAAGTCATTGATACTTTAAAATATTGGCTCTAAAAAGTGGACTTGATAATATCATTACCACATGAATAGTTGTTCTTCCATACATATATTATGCAAAAGCAGGAGGCAAGTACTCTCCATATCATTTAAGACCTAGATAGATGGCATACATCACCATTAAAAAAAATCAACACACCTGTTTTCCAATAGATCCTTTACAATTATCTGCTCCATTTGTTCCTATTATCACTATAGAGTATTAAAATTCTTATTATTGATGATGATGATAGTACTGATGACAATGATGATTGCCCTCTCTGAAAGTTATCACTCACTAGAATTTTATTATTTTGTACTTTTACTATACAGTAGATGTAGTGAAGTTTATTAATATATGTATAGATAGGTAGAAAGAAGAGAAATGGATAGAATACAGGTAAATAGTGTTTCATTTGCTCTGACTTAGATTATTCATAGCAAAAGCTATCACAACATTTGAGTGTAATAAAAAGCTATTATTCCAAGGATTAACTAGTAAACAATGGTAAAAAACATACACAGATCTGGAAAATTACTAACAGGCCAAAAGTACAATTGAATATTTAGGACAGAGGTCCAAAGAAATAGTGAACATTTTCTCATGATATATACAGTAGATACAAAGATTTTTTTTTTCAAACTGTGCATTAATGGTTTTGGGTTTACATTTTTTTTGTATTTTTTATCAGCATGATATATGGGCTTTATAAAATAATACATAATAGCAAAAAGGCTAGAATGAAATAAGGTTGATGAGAAATTAAAGTTCTACTTTTAAGAATCAAATAAGCTGAATTTACAAAGGACTCAAGCCAATGAAGACAGATGATAGACAGGTTTATTTTGAAAGGAGTCAAAGGCCATAATTTTATTTGATCAAAATTACATGGAATGATTCAGGATAACCCCATGCTCCATGGATCCTGGCAATAGCTCAAGTGGGAGTTAATTCTTTTGCTGTCATCATCTTTTTCATGCTATGGTAATGTAAGAGTGACATTGTAGTGATGGTCCAGAAATTATGCGAGAGGCAAGGATTTCTTAGGGTGATATCTTTTATTGGATTAACTATATAGATGGGATAAAGTTAGACAAGCTTTCAAATCTTTAGTAAAAGGTGAAAGATTTATGTGATCTGAAGAGAAACCAGAAATGTGAAGCATGAATGATGCGTGCTCCCAGAGGCTGGGGGGGCACAGCAACCGCCTACAGGTGGCAGCAGCGATGTTGGCGATGGGGTTGTGTCAGCAGCAAGTGGAGAGCTCCCACAGTGGTGTCAATGGCAGGGGGGTGGCAAGTGCCAACCAGCAGTCAGTGACCACCCACAGACACTGCCAGTGGTGAGCAGTGGCCAGGAACAAGCGGCAACCACCTGCAGATGCTTCTTTCATAGGGTGCACTGCCAATCTCAGTGGGTGTACATGCACCAATGTGCCCCCCTATGCATTGCCAATGATGTGAAGAATATCTTACAATCAAAAGATTGTCTAACTTTATCTTAACTATACAGTTTTTCCAAGACAGCTATCACCCTAAGAAATCCTTGCCTCACCATCTTTTTCCACATTTCAATACTGTCATCATGGACTGTCTTATCTGCCCAGGGCCAGGGACAGAAATTACACACAAACTGGTTCAGAAACCAGTTCAAATATATAATGCAACAGAAGTTCAGTGCACATAGACTGCTTTCAAAATTGCTGAAATTGGTTTAAGATAAATCTGGATGGATGTAGTATCAGACTTAACTGATTTAGGTTAAATTGGCTTATTGAACTTCTGTCCCAGATCCCCTCCAGAGTCAAGTTAATTCACAATCCCCCAATATCCCAGATGCTTTGCACCCCCTTCCCCCCCAAAAATCTCCCCTCACATGGTAGACAGGCTAGCCTTGGCTCAAGATGTCTGCTCCAGCTGAGTAGGGAGGCATGCTCTAGTGCTCCCTGACTTCTGGTCTGGGCCACTTCAGGCATGTGGCTGCATTTCTGGAATCAAAAGTGAATGTCTGTTCACTTGCTTATAATTTCAATCTGCGCATCTTAGACTAACCTGTGAAGATTGAATCAATTCAACCTGAGACTTTTTGACTGGCTGTACTTAGCTTAGGAATTCAGTGGGCCCTCCTAAGCAGATGGTCTAAATAAGCTGAGGAACCCGTTTGCAAAATGATTAATTTTGTGGAAGTACTTAAGCTAGGGGAACTGCACGTTGGAAACAAACAAAACAATAACAGAAAACCTCAAAAACAAACAAAAAAACCTACAGGGAATTGGGAAGAAATAGGAAGGAACAGACTTATTCAAATAGCCAGAAACTTAGAATTGCAGAAAAACCAACAATGTTAAAAATGCTTTGGTGTTCAGAACATTTTTGACATTGCTGAGTTGTTGAAACCAATTTTTTTCAAACAGATGTTTCTATTTTGGCAGCATTTTCAATGGAAAGGTATCTAACATCCATCAGGGCCTTTCTTGCCAGTTTAGAGAGAAAAATTGATTAGCAAATAAAAAAAAAACCTGACCTTTTTGATCTAGAACTGGCCCTGACAGACTTTTATTATATGAAAACTTTCGCCACATTTAGTTTCATTTTTTTATGCAGACTGAAAGTATGTTCTTAAAGCTCAAAAATCTTCCTGAAAACAATCCAACCAGCACTGATAGTTACCCAAATAATACTTTGCAATGTTTAAATTAATGACGTATTTAAGAAGAATTTATTTGCACTTCAGTTCTTTTAGTGTTTTGGCTGCTCACACTTGACTTTGTAATATATTCTAATTTTTGGAACCATTTCGTCTTGGTACAGGAATACATATCAAGACATGTTTAGAATCTCTAGCAGTATTTATTTTAAACTGGTAATGCTTTCTGTACATCTTCATGTTGTTCCTAAAAAACGCTCTAAGATTAATCCTATAATGACAGAAAAAGCAATAGTGGTACTTTCTTGACTATTAACCTGGATTGCTATAATACATGCACTGTACTTTCACAGCATAATTTTAGTTTCTTACAGTTTTTCTTGAAACTTAATCTCTGCTTCCACTTCTCTTTTTCCTTGTAGGCCTTTTTTGTATGTATCTTCTGTCTCCTCTGTGTCAAGGCTACCTTCTGTTTTCTATTTATCTAGACCAGCGATACTCAGTCATCGTGCTGTGGCACCTTGGAGTTCCATAAGATCCTTTTAAGGGTGCTGCACAGCGTTAGCATGTTGAGGTGTACAAACACCTACACCTGATTCACAAGATAAATCCAGAGATTTCATAAACAGGAATTCATAGTGTCAAAATCATTCTGAGCTTATGCAATGTTTCTGAGTCCTTTGCAACAGAAGAATTGTTCTCTTATTTTTCCATAATCAAAAAATAAGTTAGAGGTAAGAGTTGTCATTTTCCAAGGAGTGCCTTGAGTCTAATATGGGGTGCCTGGAGTCTAAAAAGGTTGAGGATCACTGTTCTAGACCTTTTTATGGCCTTAAAGAACCATATCTTCTACATAACATTATGGGGAGGAAGACTTCTATGAAGAGATGAGATCCATCTGACCAGAACAGGAAAGAGTATCTGGGGCATTGTCTAGCCAACCTAGTAAGGAGGGCTTTAAATAAGGTGACCATATATCCTGGTTTGCCCAAGACAGTCCTGGATTTCAAAGGCTGGTCCCAGCCAGTTGGTGAAAATTAAAACAAGTGTCCTGGAATCTCAGGGGAATGGGGCACAGTCCAGCAGGGAGGCAGAGTGGCATAGTGTGCCAGGCTGCTCTGCCTCCCCTCCAGACTGCACCCACTCCCCTGCCTGCTGGCAACTGCTACTGCCTACAGCAGTACCTCTGACTTGGGTAGCAGGAGGGAGGCAGTGTCCCAGAGGTCCCAGATTTCCTTATGGTCACCCTAGCTCTAAATTAGGTTCCATGAGGGATGATAAACAAAACCTTCCAGCAGCAGAGCAAACAGTTCAGAGGGGAAAGGACCAGAAGAAGCTGCTCAACTATGGAAAAGAACCAGAGAACTACAGAACAGCAACAAGTGGCAAAAAAGGGAAGTGATTAGGTCAAAATGAAAAATAAGCCCCACGTAGGTATACACATGTGAGAATTATGGGAAACAAGACTTGGAGAGATAGCTCTTATGACTGAAACATCAACACTGATAGTTACACTCTGTTCTGGAAGAACAGGATTGGGAGAAAGGTTGTGGTGTTGTTTTGTATGTAAATAATACATATGCTTGTCCCCTGGTTCAGAAGAAGGAAGGTAGTAGATCAGAATGTATTTGGGTGAAGATAAAAGGTGAAAGATACAGCAGCAATATAAAGGTGGGGATTCATTATAGGCTGCCACATCAGGTACGAGATGGATGAGGCACTCTTCAAGGAAGTAACAAAATTACCAAGAAGTTATGATATGGTACAGATGGGAGACTCCAATTTTCCAAGTATTTCTGATAAGAATCATACAGCCAAATTTAAAAATGTTAAGTTCCTAACCTGTGTGTAGGGCAGCATTCTGTTGCAGACAGTTAAGGATACATCTATATTGGATACATATTGGATCTGTAGGATCTTGTACTGACCAATAGAGAAGAATGTGAGGTGGAGGATGTGAAGGCAATGGGAAACTTGGGAGGAAATGATCATAATATGATAGAATTCCATTCCTGAGATGGGGACCAGCAGAATTAATTTGTGAAATTTCAAAAGGGCAGATTTCAACCAACTCAAAGAGTTAATACCCGTGGTGCCTTGGAAAGTCAGATTGAAGGATAAAGGTGCCCAGGAGAACTGGAAGCTTCTAAAGGGTTCACTACTGGAAGCCCAACAAGAAATAGTTTGGACACAATGGAAGCACACGAAGAATGACAAGAGGCCAATGTGGTTGTACAAGAAGTTTCTAGGATGCCTTACATGCAAAAGGAAAGCATACCGACAATGGAAAGATGGGCAGATCACCAGGGAAGCATACCAGGATATAGCAAGAACTTGCAGGAACCAAATCAGGAAGACAAAGGTAAAAAATGAACTTCATCTGGCAAGGTAAGGTAAGGACAACAAGAAGAGCTTTTATAAATATTTTGGTCTGAAAAGAAAGACAAAAGAAGACATATGTCCACTATTAAATAGACAGGATTACATTTTAACAGAAGATGCAAAGAAGATGGAGCAGCTCAACAGCTACTATGCCTCCGTCTTCACAAAAAAATTAGGCTGAAAAGATCCAGCTAGCAGACCAAAGGATTATTTGGATAAGGAAGGGGACAAGCTGAGGGATGAGGAAAGAAGGATGAGGAGGGATAAGGAAAGAAACAGTCAGAAACCCCTTGATAAGTCTGAATGAATTCCAGTCATCAAGGGCTGATGAACTTCATCCCAGGATACTGAAGGAATGGGCAGAGGAGATCTTGGAGCCCTGAGCAAAAAAATTTATGAATATTAGGGAGACAGGCAAGGTACCAGAGGCCTGTAAAAGGGCTAACATAGTGTCCCACTTTAAAAAAGGCAAAAAGAAAGAACTGGAAAATTGTAGACTAGTTGGCCTTACATTGATACTCAGGAAGTTACTGGACCATATCATAATGAAGTCCATTTGCAAGTATCTGGAGAATGAAAGGCCAATAAGAAACAGCCAGAAAAAATGTATTATGAATTAATTATGCCAACGCCAAACAAGCTTGATCTCTTCCTTCAGCAAAAGGATGACTTGGGTGGATGAAGGAAATGCTGTAGATACAGTGTGTCTGAACTTCAGCATGGCTTTTGACAAAGTCTCATTTGACCTTCTCATACGCAAATTGGAGAAACGTGGGCTAGACAAAACTACTATGAGGTGGACAGACAACTGGACCAATAACCACAAGCAAAGGGTGCACCAATGTTGGCTATCAGACAGCACTGATAAAAGGAGAAATGACATTATCAGCTTTTGGCTTTATTAGAGCACCCTGGTGAGCATAGTCTGAGCCCACAGCAGACTACAGGTCCTGGTACGCAGTAGGAGAGGAAGGGAGTAGTCACAGGGTGCCACGCTCAGCAGCAAAGGGACTGTTACTAGATCCTGCTGCTGCTGCTGTCATGGCAATTTCACATGCACAGCAGGGCCCTGACAGCCAGGGCTCCCACAGAGATGTTGGGCTGCATGCGAGTGGGGTAAGGTGCCATGCAAGGGACATTTTGCTCCGCAGGACACTGGTTACTTTTGCAAAAATGGCTCCTTCCTGGTGGGAGCTTGGCTGCATGGGGGCTTGTCAGCACTGAGGCAGTGGCATGCTCTGGGGCTTCAAAGTGTCCAGCACTTCTGTTCACACAAGGGTCTGCCCTGACCAGCTGGGACGGCTGCATAGACTGTGCAGGGAGTGGGGCTGCTAGTAGGAGCTGTGAGCAAGGGGGCAATGTGCATGGATTTAAGTATGTCACCACCTTCTTCATCAAAGGCCAGAGCAGGCAGTAGGTGTATGTCTACATGTGTACGCACGCGTGTGTGTGTGTGACAGGGAGGGAGAGAGAAATGCAAAACAAACAAACAAAAAAAGTGTTATTTATGACTGCAGTTTAAAATGCCTTGCACTATTACTAAATATTGGTTGTCAGCAGGGATCTTTGTTTTCTCTGATAAAAAAATCCCCAATTTTGGGGTGAAAAATGTAACTCAAAATCTCAGTTCTAATCCTCAAGGGGAACTTACAAAACACTTTTCATAGATGGGCCTAGGAACTTCATAAATCTACTGGATACAAAAAATCATGGGGATATAAATGTAGGAGTCTATGGCAGGCCTCCTAACCAGCTGGAAGAGTTTGACCATGAATTTGTTAGGGAACTGGTAGTGGCTGCATGCTCTCAGTGCATTGTCATCATGGGTGACTTCAACTACTCTGACACCTCATGGGAAGAGCAATCAGTCAAATCTGATTGGTCAAGAGGCTTCCTCACTTGCATGGACAAGCTCTATTTGACTCAAGAAGTCTATGGGTGGACAAGAGGTAAGGCATTGCTGGATCTGGTACTGACCAAAGGGGATGATCTAGTCAGTGACCTGAGGATTGAAGGGAAGTTTGTTGACAGTGGTTATGAGTTGATCACTTTCTTTATCCATCACAAAGCTGGCAAATCAGCCAGCAATACATAAATCCTCGACTTTAGGAAAGCTGACTTTCACAAGCTCAGGAGGTTGGTTGTGGAGACCCTGAAAGACCATGATCTGACAGGGAGGGGAGTCCATGATGAGTAGCTGCTCCTTAAGGACATGATCCTAAAAGCACAAGGGAAGTCCATTCCAGCCTGTAGGAAAGGCAACAAAAGAGCTGGGAGACCCCCACCTTGGCTCAATAAAGTACTCATGAACCTCCTGAATCTGAAAAGAGATGCTTATAAGGGATGGAAATCAAGAACTACCACTAAGGAGGATTATGCAGCACTGGGCCACACCTGTAGGGAGTTGACCAGAAAAGCCAATGCTGAAACCGAACTCAAACTGGTTACAGGAATCAAGGACAATAAAAAGTCCTTCTTCAAATATGTGGGAAGTCAGAAAAAAAACAAGGGCAACATCAGACCTTTGCTGAACCAAATGGGGCAGCTGACAACTGACACCCAGAAGAAAGCTAATCTCCTCAATGATTACTTTGCATCAGTTTTCCATCAGCCCAAGGGGATCCCCCTTCCTGACAGGATGCAGGACAACCAGGATAAAGGCGATCATATGCCTATAATTGGTGAAGATCTTGTGAGGGAACAGCTTGAGAGGCTGGGCATCCACAAGTCAGCTGGCCCAGATGGAATGCATCCAAGAGTGCTAAAAGAGTTGGCTAGCATCATATCATGACCAATGGGGAGGATATTTGAGAACTTGTGGTGCTTGGGAGAGATTGCTGAAGATTGGAAGAGGGCCAATGTAGTGCCGATCTTCAAGGAAGGAAGGAAGGAAGATCCAGAGAACTACAGGCCAATGAGTTTGACTTCAATCCCTGGAAACATCTTGGAAAAAAGCCTTTGACTTGGTTTCCCATGATGTCCTCATGGTAAAACTGGGGAACACCCAGAGAGTGATAGTTGATGGAACTGAGTCAACATGGCACATGGTGACCAGTGGTGCCCCCCAGGGCTCAGTACTTGGACCAATACTCTTTAATATATTCATAAATGATCTGGATTCGGATGTCAGCAGTGTACAGGCTAAATTTGCGGATGACACCAAATTATGGGGAAGTGCAGTCACTCTAGAGGATCGTCTGGCAATTTAGGCCAACCTGGACAGGCTCGCAAGGTGGGCAGATCAAAACCTGATGACAGTCAACATGGAAAATGCAAGGTGCTCCACCTCGGGTGAAAAAACCTATATCATACTTATAGGCTTGGCAGTGCTACACTCACTAGCACCATGACCAAAAGAGACTTGGGGGTCACGATTGACCACAAGATGAACATGAGGTACCAATGTGATGCCACAGCTGGCAAAGCAAATAAAACTCTGGCTTGCATTTACTGATGCATCTCAAGCAAGTTCCAAGAAGTCATCCTCCCACAGCTGGAGTACTGCATCCAATTCTGGGACTCCACACTTTAGAAAGGATGTGGAGAAGCTTGAGAGAGTCCAAAGGAGAGCCTCGTGCATGATTAGAGGTCAAGAGAAAACAGGCCTTATGAGGAGAGGCTGAGAGGCATGTGACTCTTCAGCCTGGAGAAGTGAATGCTCAGGGGTGACCTGGTGGTAGCCTGTAAGTATATAAGGGGTGTGCGTCAGGAACTGTGAGAACATCTGTTCACCAGGGCACCCCAAAGGAAGACAAGGTCGAATGGTCACAAACTGCTGGAAAACCATTTTGGACTAGACAAGAGGAAAAACTTCTTTACCGTCCGAGTCTCCAGAGTCTGGAATAGACTCCTTGCAGAAGGGGAGTAAGCACCTAGTCTGGATGCTTATCTTGTTGGGGTGATCTGACCCCATCTGACTTCCTGCCCCTTGGGAAGGGGGCTTGACCCAATGATCTTGCGAGGTCACTTCCAGCCCTAATGTCTATGAAATCTATAACATATAGACATTGGATTTATGACACATTACAACCTGCCTGACATCTCTTTCACCAGGTACCTGCCAGACCTGACCTCTTACTTTTTTCTTTCCCCCCACCTTTTCTCCCCTCCCCTATTTTTCTGCCTTTTGTCTTCCTAATTTCCAGCTATTTCCTTTTTCAGATAGCTTCTTTTCTATCTGGTATTAGTATCACTACAGTGTCTCCTTTACTCTCCTTTGACCTTTTTCCCCCCTGCTTTCCCCCCTCCCCTTTCCCTGCTTTACCTTTTGTTTTTCTAAGTTCTACCTTTTTACATTCTTACTAACATCCTGCCATACTTTTAGCTTCTCTCATTCCTTGGAGTCTCTGAACAGCAGAGACTCCCTATGCCTGAAGAAGGGTGATTTCACACAAAAGCTTGCTAAGAACTTTTTTCCAAATACTCAGTTGGTCTAATAAAAGATGTCACATCTACTCGAGGAACTGTTCCTAACCCAAAATCTACATTTTTCCATGATCAAAATTAAACATATCTATCTATCTATCTATCTATCTATCTATCTATCTATCTATCTATCTATCTATCTATCTATCTATCTATCTATCTATCTATCTATCTATCTATCTATCTATCTATCTATCTATCTATCTATCTATCTATCTATCTATCTATCTATCTATCTATCTATCTATCTATCTATCTATCTATCTATCTATCTATCTATTAGTGGTGTTTCATTAAAATCATGGAAAGATGTGGATTTTGGGTTACTTTTTTTAACCCAAAAATTGGAGATTTTTTTTTATCAGAGAAAACCAGGATCCCTAGTTATCAGATTGGCATCAGCTGATATGGTTGGTTAATCGGCTATTAGTATTAGCCATGAAAATCTTTATTGGAACTTGTAATTATAAATACTAGATATTTATAATTTATCATCAGAATTTATAATTTATAATCAGTATTTATAATCAGAATGGCACGAGGCTTCAAGGGGAGTCCCACAGAGGTCTGTCCTGAGCCCAGGGCTGTTTAACATGTTTATTATTATTGTTTTATTCTGGAATAGAGAGCTCATTGAGCAAATCTGCAGATAACACAAAATTGGAAAGGACAGCGAACACACTAGAGGACAGGAGTGTAATAGATAGCTTGTTGAGCAAATATGCAGATAAGATAATATTGGGAAGGATTGTGAACACACTGGAGGACAGAAGTACAATTCAGAAGGATCTTGACAGATTGGAAAGCTGGGTTGGAGCTAGCAGGATGAAATCCACTGCTGACAAATGAAGGTGTTGCCCCACAGGAAGAATAATCAAAAACACAAAGTAGGTGACGCCTGGCTAGATGGCAGCATTGCAGAGAAGGATTTAGAAGTCTTGGTGGATCACAGACTCAGTGCGAGTCAGCCATGTAATGCAGCCACAGAAAAAGTGAATGCAGGTTTGGGCTGCATCATTAAGAGCATTAGGTGTAGAATAAGGAGAAGTGATAGTGCCTCTTTACTTGAGACTGGTTAGGCCTCATTTACAATACTGTGTGCAGTTTTGGCCTCCATCGTTTAAAAAGGACACGGAGAAGTTAGGGTCCAGAGGCATGCAATGAAAATGATAGAGGTTAGGGACAGACATTTTAAGTGATGAGAAACTGGTTTAAACCTGTAACAGAATAGACATTCATTGCACATAAATCAGTTTGAAAATGGCTGAAACTGGTTTGAGATAAACCTGGTTGAATGTAGTATCAGACTTAACTGGTTTGGCTCAAACCAGTTTATGCAATGTTTGTCCTAGACCCCTTCCTGGTTTAACTTAAAACAGAGTCCCCCAGCATCCCAGATGCTTTGCAGCCCTGGGTTGGGCTCTCCGCTGCAGGGAGCTGGGCTTCACCCTCCACCCTGCTCCCTGTTGGAGCTCCAGCAGAGACAACAGGCACAACAGGATCTGCCTGGCTTCCCCATGTGCTTCACCTCCCCCCACACTCCCTGCTCAAGCAGGGATTCTGGCCCCCGTCCCCACCCCCCGGTTGCACAACACAGACATAACCAGAATGTGGTATGCTAGCTAATGCTGAGAGGTGTCTGTGTAAGGCAGACAGGACAGTGTTTATTAGGGCTTTTTGGAGCTAATCAACAGGTAACTGGTAACTTCCCTCCATTCCTTCTTTGGGAAAAGTTGTTTAAGAAGAGCTTTAACTAATGAGAGAGGCTTTTGTTTTCTGATGGGCTGATAAATGCTGTTATCAACTCCCTGCTGGGCTGGTCAGGAGTAGCAGGCAGGAGGGGAGGGGCAGAGGAACCCCTCCCTAATCAGAGCCTCCTGCTGGGGCCTGGCCATGTCCTACACCCTCCTCAGCTCAGCACTTGCAGTATCATGACATTGGTTGTCATTCTGCTGCTTTACTTGGGGTAGGTTAAGGTGCTATATTTTGTGGTTATGTGACAGGGCTGCCTGTGTATCTTTAGTAATAGGTTAGAGAAGGATTTGCTTGGGATGACTTGGATGGGGATGATCCTCTGTCAGGCAGGGGATTGGATTAGATGAACTCCAGTGGTCCTGTTCATCCTTACTTTTCGATGATTGTGTAATGGAACACACAATTAGTTTTATTTGGTAAGAAATATCCCATTCACAAATTCAGTTGGACGTGGAATTTCCCAAACGATTTTCTACTGAATGATCTCCTACACAGAGATGGGGATGTGGAAGAGGATACTAAAAAGGTTTGGTTATCACATATCTATATCACACTGAGTAATGAGAGAGACAGATTATTTATAACCTTTATTTGGTTACCATTAAAAAAATTGGGATCTGCAGTATCCCCACGAGGTAGCATTTGAAATTAAAGTTTTCCATTATAGAGCTGGCAAATATTGCTTTTACAATAGCTTAAATCCTCTGTAGTTCCATTTTTTGTTCATCAGATTTGCATGAGAAAAATAGGACACTGAGTAGCAAATAAAATACCACGTGATTCAGTATATAGATCTTATCTGTAGCAGCAGAGTGCAGATACGGAATTTAAGACCTTGATCAGCACACTCCTCATATCTGGAAAAAAGAGACTTATTCAAGGAGAAAAAACAAAAAACCAAAGGCACAAACCCGCTCTGTGGGTATAAGGTGTAATGCTTAGTAGTTGGCAGGCAGCCCATACTTGATGCACTTGTTGAAAGAAGAAAACACTCAGTACTGGTTTAATGAAAGGGCATATGAGGACACAACCAGCAGTCCTAGCCTCCCATGGCATTTAATATTGCAATACTACATCAAGAATGAAACATGGGATAAAAATCTGCACATTTTTACCAGTGTTTTCTTGTGGGGGAAGGTGCGCATGTGTGTGTGTGTACATGCATGTATTGAGTATACACACACATACACACACACAGGACACCAACTCACATCAGTGAATTTTCCCTTCACAAACATTTATTTATAGCATATAGCTCAATGTTTTAATTGATAACTTGGCACAGTCCATTTTCCTTTTGATTTGTAAAAAACATTTTTAAAAATTGGATGTTATGTCATGGCCAATGAGAGAGATCTAGGTCTCCATTACAAGCTTCCATGTTACTTTGCAGACATTTACTGGAAAGACTAGCAGCTACTAGGCTCAGAAAGAAGCGGTTTACCATTTTATCATCATGTTTTATTTGTTTTTAGTTTTTCATCAGCTGGAATGTTCCTAGGAAACAACAGTAGGAAGAAGAGGTTCTTGATATTAGTTTGCTTGCTATGTTTTAGGAATGGGGGAAAGGGAATTTTCCAGAGGGAGAGAAAACTGCAGGGCAAATCTCTATTTCCTCCTCCTCTCCAGTCCTTGGGAATATTCCTCCTTAATATTTTAGCCTGTCTATTTCTATGAGAATGTTTTTCATAGTTTCATAGTTTCTAGGGTCGGAAGGGACCTGGGCAGATCATCTAGTCCGCCCCCCTGCCATGGCAGGAAAGA
>NW_005842665.1:747316-796725 GCF_000455745.1 Alligator sinensis | reverse complement strand
GGGGGGACAGGGACTCCCCCAGTGCCTGTTGATCCCCCCTGACTAGTTTATAGCAGGCCACAAGATTCCCCCCTCAGCCTTCTCTTCTGGAGGCTGAACAGGTTCAGGTCCCGTAACCTTTCCTCATAGGACCTGCCCTGCTGTCCCTTGATCATGCGAGTGGCCCTCCTCTGGACCCTCTCGATGCTGTCCACATCCCTCTTAAAGTGCGGCTCCCAGAACTGGATGCAGGACTCCAGCTGTGAACTGACCAGTGCCGCATAGAGGGGGGGGATCACCTCCTTGGTCCTGCTTGAAATGCATCTGTGGATGCACGACAAGGTACAGTTGGCCTTCCTAGCTGCCTCCCCACACTGCCGAGCCATGTTCATCTTGGAGTCAATAATGACTCCAAGATCCTTTTCCACCTCCGTGCTGACAAGAGGGGAGTTCCCCAGCCTGTAGGTATGGTGCCGGTTGTTCCTCCCCAGGTGCATCACCTTGCACTTGTCTGTGTTGAACCCCATCCTGTTCTCCTCCGCCCATCCTTGTAACCTGTCAAGGTCCGACTGTAGCCTGTTGCTCCCTTCTATTGTGCCCACATCCCCCCACATCTTGGTGTCATCAGCAAATTTGAACAGGGTGCTTTGCACCCCCTCATCCAAATCACTGATGAAGATGTTGAACAGGGCGGGCCCGAGGACCGAGCCCTGCGGGACCCCACTGCCCACGTCCTTCCAGGCCGAGAAGGACCCATCCACTACCACCCTCTGGGTGCGGCTCTCTAGCCAGTTGGTGACCCATTGGACTGTGTGGGTGTCTACGCCACAGTCCCCCAGTTTCCTAATGAGAATGGGGTGAGAGACAGTGTCGAAAGCCTTCCGGAAGTCCAGGAAGACTATATCCACTGCTACCCCTGCATCCAATGATTTAGTGACCTGATCGTAGAAGGCCACCAGGTTGGTCTGACATGACCTGCCGCTGATGAACCCGTGCTGGTTGCCCCTGAGCATGCATTTTCCTGCTGGCCCCTCCTGGATGTGTGCCAGAATAATTTTCTCGAACAGCTTGCCCAGGATCGAGGTAAGACTGACTGGCCTATAGTTTCCCGGGTCGTCCTTCCTCCCCTTTTTGAAGATGGGAACCACGTTGGCCCTCTTCCAGTCCTCCGGCACCTCTCCAGAGCACCACGAGTGCTCATAAAGCTGCGCCAGGGGACTCGCAATGACCCCGGCCAGTTCCTTTAGAACTCTAGGGTGGAGATCATCCGGACCGGCTGACTTAAAAACGTCCAGCCCCTCCAGCAGCTCCCTAACTAGATCCTCACTTACCCTGGGCTCAGGTATGCCTCCCTCGGGGCCCGATGGGGGCCTAGCAGGGAGGTGGCAGTTCTGGTCCTTACTGAGGAAGACAGAGGCAAAGAAATCATTAAATATGTTGGCTTTGTCATCTGGTGTGACAACATGCATTTATTTGTGTTTACAAGAGAAGAGGTTATTGGCAGAGAAACTATGTTTTTTCAAGGGAAAGGGCCATTGTGATTTTTGAAGAGGCTGAGCATAGTATATCCTGCATAACTCAATGGGAAATACAGGGGCTTAGCCCCTTTGGGCATGTCCACGTAAGCCTGCACATGCCATATTTGGAGCACAGGCTCAAAATTTGATACCTGGAAATCCAGGTATAAAAAAAAAACCCTGCAGAAAAAAGCAGGGCAGGGCACAGTCCAGGACCATGCCCCAAGGCAACTGGGAAACCAGTCCTCCAGAGAAACATTCTGGTTTCTGGCCAGAGCATCTCTACTGTGCTCCTGCTGCTCCAGCAGTCAGAACACTCTCCCTTAGCATGCTGGGGTAAGCAGAAGCGGGGCAAGGCTGTGGTGTGACTGGGACCCAGGCGCTGTCCCAAGTAAGTTAGGGATGTGGGGTTCATGGGTGAGTGTGTCAGGGGGCTTGACCGGGGGCTGATTCATGCGAGCCCCCTCACTTGCCCCTGCAGTGCCAGCAGCAGCAGCCAGCTCGCCCAAGGCCCAGCTGCAGGAACAGCCCACAGTAATGCATGTCCTGGTGGGGGGGTCTGGTCAGGGGGCACTGGTCCCCTGCAGGGCCCACAGCTCATCCCGCTGGCTGCCTCAGAGCTGGCACCTCCTATGTCACTTATTGTGGCACTGGCCTGGCCTGGCACAATGCTGTGAACCTTCAGGCAGCCCCAGGCCAGTCAGGCTGACACTCAGGGACCAGCACCACTTGCAGGGACCCCACGACAAGTGGCACAGGCAGTGCCGGGTCTGAGGAGGCTGGTGCTATGCTGCGGGGGTAGGGCTTTGCCAGCAGTGGGCCCTGAGTGCCAACGGCTGCTGCGGGGGGGAAGGAGCTATGGCCCCTGTGGGGGGGGCTGTTGGCTCTGTGGGGGGGCTGTTGGCCCTGTGGGGGGATATGTGGCCCTATGGGGGGGATTGTGGACCCTGCAGGGGGGAAGTCCATGTGCTGTTGGGGGGGCTGCACCCCCAAAATCCACCCATACCTCCCACACACCCCATGCCCCCCACACTTCCCCCCACACACTCCCACATTCCCCCCACATCCCTTTCCATCCCCCTCCTGCAAACCCCACATCCCCCCATCATAAACCCAGGATGCCCAGCTACCAGACAGGATGTGACCTGCTGGCAGGAACTGTGGCTGTCCCCACATCCTAGTTAGTGACGGGGTCAGGGGGAGCTCTAATTGTTCTATGATAAGAAAACCAAAAGCAAATATTAAAACATATAGATAATTAGCATAGATTTTATTATGATTGTAGAGACACTGATAGGCTTCCAAATTGTTTTAAAATGGTAAACATATCAATAAAACATTGCCCAACTGATCAATCTCTCTCTCTCTCTCTCTCTCTCTATATATATATATAGTGGCCTTTTCTTTTAATTTTGGAAGAATATGGTTTTTGGGGTATTTTAAAGAGTGAATTTGGGACTTTTTATCAGAGAATTTGCAGCTTTTAAATAGGGAACATTAGGATTCCTGCTAGTGAGGCAAGTGGCAAGACCCAGGCAGAGGAGCCTGCTCAGGGCTAGCACCCAGGACCCAGCTGGAGGTGGCTGACCTCCTGACCACTTGGGGCCAGGAGGACATTCTTTGACAGTTCAAAGCAGGCCACCACACTGAAAACATCTTTCGGGCAATAGCTGCCCAGATAGCAAGGCGGCAGCACACATGGCAGCAGTACCGCACAAAGGCCAAAGGACTCCATAGCCCACTGGCAGCTGGCCCATAGGTGCAGATGCCTCTGTTGTGGATGAAAAGTACCCACCTGGATCTGGCAGGTGTGCAGCCTTAGGGCCACATGCTGGTATAAGTGGCAGTAGGTTATAGCTAGGCAGCAGTCCCTACTGCCAGACTTCTGCAATGGGTAGATGGTGCAGCAAACTCTAGGTTAGGGCTGCTACAGCAGTCCAGCTGGCACAAGGGGCTAGTGTCCCCAGATCCCAATTGGCTGGG
Source organism: Alligator sinensis (assembly GCF_000455745.1). Classification (NCBI taxonomy): domain Eukaryota; kingdom Metazoa; phylum Chordata; order Crocodylia; family Alligatoridae; genus Alligator; species Alligator sinensis. Next base: position 793,246 of record NW_005842665.1, on the reverse strand, counting down.
CTCCAGAAGCTCCTGTTTATTTGCTTCATTCAATTACTGTGGGCCCCAAGGCCCACCAGCTAACTAGTAGCTGCTACTGTACACGGGCTAATGAATGAATGAAACAACAAAATTCTGGGGACAACAAAGGCAAAAAACAGGATGGGAGTGTCGTGTGGGCCAAGGGGTCAAAACATGAAAATGAGAGCTCCTGAGGGTGACACCAAGCAGATCCCCCAGGCCATGCCCACTGGTCCTCAAAGGCATCCAAGGAGCTGGTGGATGCTGCCCAGTGGTGCTCTGGCCAGAAAAATGTGCAGACCAGTGAGAGGAAAGCAGCCCTGCAGTCCCTGGGCACCTTCCCAGCCAGAGCCTCCTTCCTGGTCATGTACAGGGCCCACTTGGCCAGGGCCAGGGCCAGGGCCAGGGCCAGGGCCAGGAGGAGATTGACCAGGATGCCCAGAACCTGGTGGGGCCATGGATGGGGTGTTGAAAAATAAAAAGGTGGGGGGTAAATTTCCTCCAGAACCTCAGGAGGCAGTTATGGAGGTGGAGGTGGAGGGGCTTTAGCCTGGTACACTCGAGCGTCTTGTAGATTAGGGTCTCCCTCAGCTCGCAGAAGGGGCAGGAGACTGGGGTGTCAGTAAAGCTTGCCACATACGTGCCCGTGGCAATAGCTCCATGGAGAAGCCACTAGCTGAGGTCCCCAGTGGCTCATGGGATGAGGGTGGAGTACAGACTTAGCCACTGTATTGCCCCAGCTATGCCCTTGCTAAACAGGTCCCACCACTTGGTGTCTGGTGTCTGGGCAGGGCGCGAGGGCAGCATGATGGAATGTGCAGCACGTGAGTGTGTAGAGGTGGTGGTGATGGACACTGGAGAAGTGGACCAGTTTGGTGTCCTCCAGCTGGCTCAGGTGGTGGAGCAGGGAACACCACAAGGCTGGGCCATGCACAAGCCCCATGAAAAACTCTTGTGGGCTGCAGGACGGAGGAGGGGGGGGGCGGTGTCTGCCATTGTGCAGGACCTGGTTGACAAAGATAAGGGCATCGAGAAGTAAGGCAGTTTTCACTTCCTGGACTAGGTGGTAGGTCACACACATTGTGAGTAAACCCATGCACTGGGCCAGTGCAGTAGGGCCCACCCAGGAGGTCTCTGATATGGGTGACACTACACAAGGCCAGCATTTGTTGCAACTGGGGCACTTCTGCCATTGGCACCTCCAGCTGGGGGTTGCAGAGGAGGGACTCAATGGGCAGGTCGGCACCCTGGGCAAGCATTGCAGGGTACCTAGAAGTGGAGACCAGCCTCCAGTCCCAGAGGAGGTCCTGATAGAACTCTGGCAGCCCTTGAAGTTCCTGCAGGGAGAAGCCCCGCAGGCTGAGGAGCTGCCAGTCATACTGGAGACCCTGGAAGTTATACTGGTGGAGTCATACTGATGGAGGAAGGTGAAGTCATACTGGTGGAGGAAGGCACACCCCAGGTGGCCCCATGCTGCATGGCTACCGACACCATATAGCAGTCACTGCAGGGCCTGAAGGCAGAACATCAGAACTTGTCTGTGTAGGCAAAGCAGGCCCTGGCCACTTTCCTGCAGGGGGAGGTTCAGGACTTCCACAGTGATCCAGTGACATCTCATTCAGAAAAACTCCAGTGTCCATCTCTGGAACCTGGCTAAGACCTCACAAGGCACTGGTAGGGTATGGAAGTGGGGACTGAGCCCACTTGCCACATGTCACCCACTGTCAGGTCAAAACTCTTGACCAAGTTGACCTGGGCAGAGGAGGCTGCCGAGTACAAAGCCTGGCAGGCCTCCACCCATGCCATGTTGCCTGGTTCCTGGGCCATGAGGAACACATTGGCGGCATATGCTGACAGGACCAGCTGCACTGCTGGCTCCTGGAGCACCAACCCACCACCTGCTTTCAAAGGAGGACAAAGAAAGACTCCAAGGCCAAGGCGTATAGCTGGCCTGACAGTGAGCAGCCTCAACATACCCCTTGCCTGAACGGGATGGGCTCTATCAGGGTCCAGTTGAGCTTGACCAAACACTTTGCAGAGGCATCCAGCATCTGGAAAGCCTGCACAAAGCAGGGCCTAAAGCCAAAGGCCTAGAGTGTGCCTATTAAGTATCCCTGATCTACCCTGTTGAATGCCTTCTCCTGGTCCAGGGACAGGAAAGCGAAAGGCCCTCCCAGTATGCCAGCTCCAGGGGGTCCCAAACCAGGTACAGACTGTCGAAGATGGAATGTCCAGCCACTGTGTTTGTCTAGTTGGGATGGATCATATCTGCTAGCATGGACTGCCGGCACAGCGAGATGGCCTTCACTGCCACCTTGTAGTCTGTGCAGAGGAGGGACACGGGACACCAGTTCCTCAGATCACGGGGATCCCTCTTCTTCGGCAGGAGGGTCAACACAGCCTTCCAGTATGACAAGGGGACACTTCCTTTGGATTCAGCTCAGATTGCAGCAAAGTCCTGGCCGAGGACATCCCAGAAGGCCCACTAGAACTCTGTGGTCAGCCCGTCAATATCCAGTGCCTTGTTGCCAGGCATCAGGCAGAGGGTGGCTGAGAGCTCGGCCAGGGTGAAAGGAGCCTCCAGCTGGTCTTGGTCACCCACGTTGACCTGCAGGAGTCCCTCCCACAGTGTTTGACAGGATTTGGCATTGATCAAATCCAGGAAGAAGAGCAGTTCATAGAAGGCTCACGTGCATCGGCACATCTCACCTGGATCTGTGAAGAGGGTGCCATCACCTGCTAGGAGGCAGACGCTATACTTCTTGGCCCCCTGCCTTCTCTCCAGGGCATAGATGAAGTGGGAGCTGTGGTCCATCTCCCGAAGGAGGTGGACACGCGAGTGGACAAATGCACCTTGGGCACGTTGGTCATTCAGAGTGTGAAGCTCTTCCCAGCTCTCCCGACACTCCACAGAGAGATGGGACAGGTTGGGTCTGGGACCAGGTGCCTCTCCAGCTCCAACACTTCACGTTCGAGTTGCTCCCAGACCGCCTCCCTCTGCGGGATGTGCCTTTGAGCGTAGCTGTGGCAAATGAGCCAGATGCACACCTTCCCCACATCCCACCATCTCTGAGTGGAGGGGAAAGATGCCCAGTGCTCCAGCCAGGCCAGCCAGAACTCCCAGAAGGCCTCCCTGAAGCCCATGTCCTCCAGCAGACTGGCATGAAAATGCCAGTAGGCTGACCCGGATGCCTGGGCCCCAGCATGGCCTGGGCCCAGACAAGGTGGTGATCACTGAAGGGGGTCAGCCAGACACCAGAGTAGTGGGCCTGGGCAAAGTGTGGCAATAAGATATAAATTTGGTCCAACCAGGAGTGGCATGTCTGCTCCTCCCCCACCCCCATGTAGGTGAAGGCAGGGGGGCTCTCAGAGTGACAGGTGCGCCAGATGTCTACCAGGGAATGCTCCATCAGGATCTCCCCAAGGATGCCTACGGTGGCCTGGTTCTGCTCCCTGCCTGACCTGTTTCACATGTCCAGGGTGATGTTAAAGTCCCCGCTAAGGACCAGGCACTCATGAGGGCTGAGAGTGCCGATAAAGTGGCCTCCTGGTGGAAAAATATTGCCAACTCTGAGTCCTTTGCAGGGGTATGCACATTCAGCAGGTTCAGGACCAGCCCCTGTACTTGGACCTGGAGGTGCAGCAGGTGGCACGGCACCACCTCAGCTTCCTGGAGAACCTCTGGCTGCAGGCCTGGGAGAACAGGGTGGCCACCCTACAAGACCCTGCATCCCCACTCCAGCCACTAGTTAGTCTTGTCAGCTGGAGTCATCAGGGTCTCCTGCAAGAATATCATGGGGTACCCCCCCTCCTGAAGGAAGGAGAGCACCTGGCATCTCCAGAGACCCTTCCTGAAGCTGTGGACATTGAGGGTCATGATCTTAAATGACTTAATGGCTGGCGGGGTAGACCAGATTTGTCAGGGGCCTCGCACACCTCAACACCCAGTGTCGAGCCCACTGGCTTGCGCAGCACCCTGTCCTAAGCATAGAGGGTGTCTACAAAACTGCGGGCCCGTCTATAGATCTAGGCATTGTAGTGCTTGGGCCCCTTGCCTTCCCCCACCAGCGCCCTTGAGGATGCTGTCAAAATCTCCCCAGTGGTCCAAAGAAAGCTGCACCTTGTTGGTGGACTGCTGGGTGTACTCGTGGTCAAGGAATGCAAGTAGCTTACCTCTGGGGACTGCCAGGATGGAAAGATCCACAGGCTGCACATTGCCCAATGGTTTTAGGGTGTCCTCTTCCTGGTTCTGGGGTTCAATGGGCTCCTTAGACACTGTCTGAACTCCTGGGTCCACTATGACCCCGGACTCTGGCTGGGATTGGGACAGCTCTGCAGGCCCTTGGGATGGCGGTGGGGGTAAGGGTGGGGATAGGACTCTCTCACAAGATGGCAGGGCAGAGCTGGAACCCCAGGGCATCTGCATGGGGTCCTTGACAAGATCACCCTGTCAGTCAGGGGAGCCACCTTGACTCCCTCTGGTGTGGGACCATAAGGTGGGCTGGTAGCATGTTTTTTCTGGGAAGCGGGGGGGAGACCCATTAGGCACTGGGGTGGCATCAGTGTCTGCCTTGGGGTCCTGGGAGACAGGACTTTCCCCCTCAGGACTCACAGGGGTGAGCCCCAGGGCCCCCATCTCCCTACAGATCAATGGAGGGGGAGGGTTTCAATGCTGGACCTACCAATGGGTGGGCCAAGGCCTCAGCCTTGGCACCCAGGGTCTCAGGGAGTAGGCTCTGGCCAGTAGAGTGAAGGGCTTCCTCCATAGGCTCCTGCTCAGGACTGTCCAGCAACCCTGAAGCCTCCTCCACTGGGATTACCTGTTTTATCTTTCCCAGGAGTGGGGTGTTGGGAGCAGCTGGGGAGGCCCCTGGAAGCTGGGCTGCTCTTTTCCCCTGCATGGTGGCCCTGGGAAGGGGGGGGCGGGGCTGGGATATCTCTACTTCAGAGGGCTTCAGCTGTGCCTGGGCTTTCTGCTTGGCTTTGCACCTGGAGGAGACCTGCACCCCCTCAGCCATGGGGTGGTCCTTGGGAGGATAAGCTCTGGTAGGAGAAGGTGGAGGTTGGGAGGGGTGGGGCAGTCAGCTGCTGCCTCCCTCCCTGGAACTCCACAAAACTTGTTTGAGGGGTGGGGTCACCTGAGCTTGCAGTGTTGTGGTTGGGATACCAGAGGGGCCCAAGGGGGGAGGGGTGCTGGTGGCTAAGGCACCCCTTTTGCTAGTGGGATTCATGGATATCTTCCCCGCCTGGCCCATGGGGCACTTGTGATGCAAGTGCCCTGGGGCTCAGCACTGGAAGAACCACAGGTCCCTCAGTGTATAAAACACCTTCACCAGGGCCCCCTGAAAAGGAATCACAAGGCACCCCTCGGCCTCCAGCTGTGCTTCCACCACCAGCAAGATCTTGACCTGGAGGCAGAATGAGCACACGTGGTGGAGGTCTGGGTCATGGCACCCCAGTGAGAGGGCCACCACTGAGGAGATAATCCTCCCCAGGGTTTGGAGGTGGAGGAGCAGGGCTCAATTAAGGATTTAGAGTGGGATGGAGATGAGGACTACCTGGATCTGTAGCTCTTCTAGGGGCTCAAGGGTGATGTACTTGCCCTCCACCATGAGCCCCCTCTCCACTGCCTTTTGTGCAGCAGCCTCCAAGGCAAGGAAAAAAAACCTCTTGTCATGAAAGCGGGAGGCTGCCATGATCTTGGGGACCCCCCCCCCCCCCCCAAAATCCAGAGCCTGAACCCAGGTCTCAATGTGCAGGTTCTCCTGCTTGGGTAGTTGACATTTCACCCTGTCCCTGCAGGTGAGTGCCAGAAAGGGGGCCCCGCTGCCGGAGCTGAAAGGCCTGGTAGTGGAGAGTCCAGGCTGTGTGACTGCAGGTCACCCCACAGGCTCCTGGGCATAGCTGTGGTACCCCCGATGTGGGGCCACCTTGGTGGGGCCAGGACTAGGGCCAGGGACAGGCTGAATGGGTGTGTTTGCTGGTGTAGTGCACCTGGCCCCCACAGGTGCCAGTGGTCTAGGCTAGGGGGCTGGGCCTTTGCCCTTCCCACCCCCAGCTGTTGAGGAGGCTGAAGAGGACCCCTTTCTGCTGCCCTTGCCCTGGGTCCCTGATGGTGGGGGAGGGCTTGGGAGCTCCTCTGGGGGGGGCTAGGCTGGGGGAGACCCCTTGGTCCCACTGTCTTCCCATTAGAATCCCGCTTGCCCCCACAGTGGCGGTTACAGGATTGTCTGTCCTTGAAGGGGGCCAGTTAGACTTGGGGGTGGTGGGGTGGGGTGGGGGCTGTAAAGACTTGCACCCCCTCAGGGGCCTTGTTGGAATCTTCCCCCACTGTGGGGCTGCAGGCAGTTCTGTGGGGAGTCTGCCTCCCCAGAAGGCTCTTGTCATAGTTTCATAGTTTCATAGTTTTAGGGTCGGAAGGGACCTAATAGATCTTCTAGCCCGACCCCCCGCCAGGGCGGGAGAACAACAAAAAACCCTAAAAACAAAAACGGGACTCAAATGAGTCCAGCCAGGTAGGCATCCAGCCTCTTCTTAAAGACCCCCAGGGTAGGGGCCAGCACCACCTCCCTTGGAAGTTGGTTCCAGCTCCTAGCCGCCCTAACTGTGAAGTAATTTTTTCGGATGTCCAATCTGTACCTCCTCTCCATCAACTTGTGCCCATTACTCCTTGTTATGCCAGCGGGGGCTAGGGGAAACAGCGTCTCCCCCAAACCCTTCTGGTTCCCCCTAGTGAGTTTATAGACGGTCACCAGGTCCCCCCTCAGCCTTCTCTTGTGGAGGCTGAATAGGTTCAGGTCCCGCAGTCTCTCACTGTAGGGTCTGCCCTGTTGTCCCCGGATCATGCGGGTGGCCCTCCTCTGGACCCTCTCCATGTTGTCCACATCCCTCCTGAAATGGGGCGCACAGAACTGGACACAATACTCCAGCTGCGGCCTGACCAGCGTCGCATAGAGGGGGAGGATCACCTCCCTGGCTCTACTCGAGATGCACCTGTGGATGCACGACAAGGTCCGGTTAGCCCTGCCAACCATGACCTCGCATTGTCGGCCCATGTTCATCTTGGAGTCAATAATGACACCAAGATCCCTTTCCGCCTCCGTGCTCTCAAGTAGGGAGTTCCCCATCGTATAAGTGTGCTGCTGGTTCCTACTACCCAAGTGCAGCACCCTGCACTTGTCCGTATTGAAACACATCCTGTTCCTGTTTGCCCACCCCTGTAACCTATCCAGATCCTTCTGCAATCTCTCTCTCCCTGCTAGCGTGCTCACCTCCCCCCAAATTTTGGTGTCATCAGCGAATTTAAACAGGTTGCTCTCCACCCCAACATCAAGATCGCTGATGAAGACATTGAACAGCGCAGGGCCCAGGACCGAGCCCTGAGGGACTCCACTACCCACCTCCCCCCAAGTCGAGTATGATCCATCCACCACCACCCTCTGAGTGCGACCCTTCAGCCAATCTGCAATCCATCTGACTGTGTAGGCATCTATGCCACAGTCGCCTAGTTTATTAATTAGGATGGGGTGAGAGACGGTGTCAAAGGCCTTGCTGAAGTCCAGAAAGACTACATCCACCGCGACACCTGCGTCCATGGCCTTTGTGACCTGATCATAAAAGGCGATCAGGTTGGTCTGACATGATCTCCCCCTAATAAATCCATGCTGATTGCCCCTGAGCATCATTTCTGATGCCGGCCCATCACAAATGTGCTCCTTGATGATCTTCTCAAAGAGTTTCCCCAGGATTGAGGTAAGACTGACGGGCCTATAATTGCCCGGGTCCTCCCTTTTCCCTTTTTTGAAGATGGGGACCACATTAGCTACCTTCCAATCGTCTGGCACCTGGCCCAATCACCACGATCGCTCGTAGAGCCGTGCCAGGGGCCCTGCAATAACCCCAGCTAGCTCCCTCAGCACCCTGGGGTGGAGAGCATCCGGACCCGCTGACTTGAACGCGTCCAGCCCCTCCAGAAGCTCTCTAACCCGGTCCTCCCCAACCTGAGGTCTGAAGGCGATCCCCTGTTGTCTTGGCATTGCTTCACATAAGGGAGAGAGAAACCAAAAAAGAAAAACAAAAAACACAGAAGGGCTAATGAATCCAACAGGACAGGTTAGGAGGGCTGTCGGGGGAGAAGGGAGGTGGGGAGGAAGGGAGCTGAAGCTCACTGAGCTACAGCTCTACAGAAAACTGGGTGGGCTATGCCTGGGGAAGGTGGAGGAGGATGGGGACACACAAGGACTGGGGAGATTTGAGGTGGCTTACTCAGCCACACAACAAACACCAAGGCAGGGGGAGTGGACCACAGGACTTATCACACAAAGGCAAAACACACAGGGGAGGCTGCTGAGGCAGATATAAAAGATGGCTGGAGCAGTAGAGGGGCTCCATTTGTTGGAGCTCAGTCCAGGAGCCCCTCAGGCCTCCAGCCAGGCACTTAGCAGCAAGGCAGCAGGCAGGAAACAAGGCACAGGATCAGATGTGATGAGGCAGCTGTGAGGGAGTGCAGGAGTAAACAATTAATTAGGGAAGTAATACTGAGCAAGGTGGTGCAAGACAGTACGGTGGGGAATCCCCCCACCCCTTGGAGGGGGGCCATGGTGGCACAGGTGGTAGCAGCAGCAGCAGCAGCATGTGGTGTGCGGCAGAGGACCCCCTGCCCATGGGGGTGTGGCAACAGCAGCAGCAGCCCGGGGCAGGAAGGGGCACGGCCAACTTCCCTCCAGAAGCTCCTGAGGGCAATTAGCTCTGAGATGCTTGCCAGGGTAGGATTTTATACTGCTGGGGCCAGCACAGTTGCTGCCCCAGGCTCTAGCTCCCCCTGGCTGCAGATCCAGGAGGAGCTAGGCAGGGTCATTTTGTCCCAAGTGGCACAACTTGCCCCACAGCAAAGTGCATGTCCAGGCATGTGTGCTGAGGCAGAAATCCCCAGCACAAATTTGTACCTCTCTTATTTGAGCTCCTGCAAGCGCACGTGCCTGCATGTGTGGACACACCCTTTGAAACTAAGGCTGCTTCTATTCAGGTGAGTAAATGTTCACTTAGAGAGTATGATTTGGGAATATGAAAATATTAGAAATTTGAAATTGTTCATAGGGAATATGACTTTGGGCAGTCAAGTATGAAAAAAGTGGCCTTAAAGAACGTATCCTGGAATATCTGTGGTGTAAACAACATCACAGATGTCAGTGACTCACAGGTGTAATTTGTTTTGGTATTATCAGGAGTAACCAATAACTATAATGAAAAAATAAAGTAACAAATAATTGTGAAACTACAGCAATTGTAACAGGTGGTGGCATTATTCTACCGGATAGGAAAAAAAGAGTAAAAAAGAAAAGAAAAATGTTTCAAAATGTTTATTTGCCCATAAAACCTTTTTTTTTCAGTGAGTAATGACTGCTCTTTGCTACTTGATAGCTCAGGGAGGCAGTACTATGGCAACCAGGCTGCAAAAAGGGCGGAGGGGAAATGTTGCTTAGCAACATGAAGCTTTAGACAGGCAAATACTGGTTTAGAGCACAACAGTTAAAAATGTCAGCTTCTAAGATCAGGAGAAGACGACATGATTAAAATATACATCCATCAAAGCAAGAGGGAAAGTGAGATATCGAAGAGAAAATGGGTGAAATAAAGGAAAAGAAGAAATGAGAGAACATATATTTATTTATTGTATAAAGTATATGGGTAGCTTTAAAATGAAACCTATAGATAGAAGCTTCTATATTTGAATCTGCAAACTGAACGGTGGAAATGGAGATTATAGGAAGAAAGCAGCAGACTGTTCCTTGTCAAAACCAACTACCACACCAGAGCACTTAAAATTCCCTAGCCTCTCTTCTGCTGTTTGTGCTTCGGTATAGGATGAAGAACAGACTTTGTTTATCTAGCTTGGATCACCTAAGTGATGATTACTTAATGCCAGCCTTCCTTACATAAATTGAATACAAAGGTGGGGGAGGGATTTAACATTCTTTAGGAGTGTGCTAGGAGGAACTCCTGGATATTATTATTAGTACAAACAATTAGTATATTTACTCAACTAGACGATCCTGATTATAAGATGACCCCTCAATAATTAGAGTTGACCCCTCAGCTACATTTACTCAACTTTCTTTTACAGGATCAGTCTCCTTATGAACGTTACAATTTTAGAGGCAGGGCCAGCAAATTTGACTTCCCTGGTCTCTACATTAAAAAAAAGAAGCAGTTAAAACATGCTATCACAGTCAAAAAAACACAAAACAGTTTTTCACTCCCATGCCCGTGGATACCAACATGGGGTATGCAGATAAGGGACACAGTCCCTGTAGTCCAACCTTGCATTACAATGCCGGTATGCAAATAAGCACCACAGAGAAGTTGTCACACAGGTAGAGTAGCAACAGGGTCACACGTTTTCTAGAACTCTAATAGCTTTGTTTCTCTCCTTTGGATTTGCTTCAATTTATTATGTTTTCCTTGAAGTGTTGTAACCAAACTGGACAGAGTACTCCAGTGAGGCCTCAACAGTTCTGAGCAGGGCAGAAGAATCACTTTCTGTGACAGGGAGAGCAATGCCCTGACTCACCATGGGCTTCTGGCAAGCATGATTCAGGGGGCATCTGAACTCCAAGGCCAACTGGCTTGACACCTGCATGTAGGATGCCTGCCATGGATTTGGGCAGCCTTTTGGCTCAGATCAAGTGTTCTGGGGAAATACCATTGCCACTAAGGCTATTTTTCTAGTTGCAGGGGAAAACCATGTCAAGCTGATACAGTATCTCATGGTGTCTGACAGAAGAGAAGGGCCCTCCGTCCCCGTTCCCCACCCTGCCTCCCAACCCTGGGCTTAGATGGCTAACATTGTACTTATGTAACCTAGCTGAATTCCCCTCTTTACCCCCACCCCTCTTATGTTAGTCCCTCACTTGGGCACTCTGAATTTCTCTTATGACCTTGTCATTCTTGCTCTTAGCATTTTTTAACAAAGTTAACCTGTTTGGGGGAAATACCATGGCTACTAAGGCACTTTTCCTAGTTGCAGGGGAAAACCACTTTCTTGGCATGGGGTAGTACCCTGACTGAGGTATTGCATAGTTAGCCTCCCACTTTCACTTCCAGTGGGAAAATATTGGCTTTATACCAACTTTATGGAAATGGGAGACTCCTCCCTAGCTTGCTCCTGTAGTCATACGTCTGAGGACAAGTGAAACTCGGGGGCATCTGAATCCCAAGCCTCCAGGTTTGCGACTGCACATGATTTGGAAGCATGTGCAGGCAGGGGTGGAGGATGTTTGCCAGTAGTACGGCCACATACGGTTCTCGAATGACTCACAGATTTGGAATTGATTTGGCTGATTTGACTTGGGACATGAAAAATTTTCCTTAAAAAAAAAAAATAAAAATTGGGAATATCTGAAGCCCCAGGTTGAAGAGTCTGGGAGGAAGGATACTTGCTGGTGGTAGCACCACACAGACTTGAATGATTGAGCTCTGCTCAGTCGGTAGAATTCAGAACTGATTTGGATAATTTAGCCTAAGACATGAAATTTAAAAAGAATAATAATTTTGTGGTGGGGCAGGGGAGACAGCATGATGATGGTGTTGGATCAGGTGGTTTTACAATACCTGTCAGGGGAGATCCCCTTCTTTGTGGCCTTGAATGTTTTGGTGTAGTTGAGGGTGGAGACCTGTCCATTGCACTGGGGGTGGTCACCCCTACAAGAATCTACTGTAGTGTACCGATGGGAGGATCCTGGCTACAAATTTTATGGTAATTGAGCTCTGGGCTCTTTCTCTAGCTTGCTCTGGGCTCTTCCTCTAGCTTGCTCCTATGGCCTTTTGGATAAGGTCAAATGAGACTAGGAGGCATCTGAACCCCAAGGCCTCTGGGCTTTCACACAGGATGCCTGCCATGGATTTGGGAGTGACTGAAGTCTGGGAGGTAGGATACTTGCTGGTGGTAGAACTACACAGACTTGAATGGTTGAGCTCAGCCAAATCAGTTCCAAAGTCTATTGACTGAGCAAATTCGGCCTGAGACACAAAATGAATTTAAAAAATAAACGTGCCAGGGGAGTGTAGCAGGGTGCTGGGGTGTGTCTGCTCCTTTAAGGGAGCTAGCAGCCTGTGAGGCTGTTTGCAGGTGGGACAGAGAGCTAATGAAAGGCTCACATGACCGGAAGAAGGCTGAGGCTAGAGTTATATAATCAGGGCTGGACACAGGCATGTGTGAACCCATGGGGCACACAATATCCTTAAGCCCTGCGAGGGCCAGGCTCTAGGCCTGAGCAGTTGTTGAACTTGGAGTGGGCAGAATGTAAGGCCACAGGGGCCAGATGGAGGTCCAGGGGCCCAGCAGACAGAGGGGGCCAGGGGGCCACTGCCTGAAAGGGCCAAACATTAAGTGGTAACTCCCATGAGACTTGGGGCATGGTATAGGGGAGGTTAAGAAGCCAAGCAAGGAGCCCCTAAGGTGATCAGTGCTTGGTGGGGGCACAGGCAGGCTGAGAGGGCCTGCTAGTTTGAGGTATAAGACTCTTACTGAGGTGACTCAGGGGGAGCCCAGTGGGGATCAACACAGACTCAGGCTCATGTAGAGTCCAAGGCAGCCTCCCTTTTATAATCTTTATTAAGATCAAGATGTGGCAGGAAAGATCCAAGGGAAGGGCTGCAGCTGAGCCTGAGCTAGACAGGGGCCACACAGCCACCAGGGAGCATCACAGCCACCCTATGGCCATGGACTTACTACAGGATATACCATCTTCTTGGCCTTGAATGACTCAAGTGCAGTTAGAGGGTGAAGATCTGTCCCTTGCACTGTTGGCAGGCTGACCCCTGCAAGAATCTACAAATGCCTCTAAATACAAGGATCTCAGCTATACTATTTATGGCAATAGGGGATTGCTTTTGGGCTTTCCCCCTAGCATGCTACCTGAGCCTTTTGGCTAGTGGCAAGCAAGACTGGGGGGCTTCTGAAATCCAAGGCCTCCAGGCTTGAGGCTTACATGTAGGATGTCTGCCATGAATTTGGGAGTATCTGAAGCCCCAGATAGATAAGTCTGGGAGGTAGGACACTTGCTGGTAACAATGCCACACAGACTTGAATGATTGAGCTCTACCGAGCCGAAATTTGAAACTTAATTTGCAATTGATTTGGCCCTGGGAACAAAATTTTATTAAAAATATAATAATTTTGTGGCCATGGGGGACTGCTTTCGCACTTTTCCCCTATCTGCTCCTTGACTAGAGCAGGCCAAGAGCAAGAACAACTAGGGGGCATCCAAACTCCAAGACTTCCAACCCTGAGGCTGGCATGTAGGTTTTCATCAGCATATTTGTCCAACGTGGGCAATGCATTTTATAGTCTCGTTCGATGTTGGCTGCATTTAATCAACTTCATAGTTCGTTTCCATTGCTGAGCACATGCTACTTTTGACAGGAGTTTAATGTTGGCAGTGTATTTAGTGATATATTCCTGTATGAGATTATAAAATGAAGGGCCTTTTTTCCCCATGCCAACTGGGGGAAAAACCCTAATTTTGGAATCAAGTCAATATGGTATTTTAAAAGTACCCACAGGATGATAATCACTTTACAGGCAAGAAAAATGAGGTAGTACAAAAGGCATACCACCTTGTGTCAGGCTTGTTGCCATCGGGGTGGCTGTGATGCCCCCTAGTGGCCCTTTTACTCCTGCTTGGCTCACACTCTAATGCCACTGTCCCTACATTACTTTCCTGCCATGCCTTGTTCTTAAATATTATAGGTTAACTCAGGGAGGCTGCTAAAAAGCCTTAGCACGAGCCCTAGTCTCAATAAGTTCCCTCTGGGCCTCCCCTGACACCCCACTGGCCTTGAACCAGACCTCAGGCTTGTTAAGTCCTTCTCAGCCTAACTAGGCCCCTGTAGGGCACCAAGAACCTTAAGAGCACATTGTACACCTCCCGTATACTGTGTCCCAAGCCTCATGGATGTTCTGTGATCTTTCTCTTTATACACTTGGACCCCCTGGTTCCTTACTCAGTCTCCCTCAGCACTGTCAGACCCTTGGTCCCACACAGAGCTCTTTCTCTGGCTTCTTGGTCCCTCTAGTCTGACTTGGCCTGCTCTGAGCTCATGGACCCTCTGGCCTGGATCCACCTTTCCCTGCGTTCTTGAACCTTTGGGTTAGGGTCTCAGCCTTTTTCTAGGCTCCTGGGCTCCTTACTGGGGCCCAGTCTCAGCCTGAGGCTCCTGGGTTACTGGTCCTTAAAATAGGCTTTGAACCTGCCCCAACAGGGCTCAAGGCTAAACAACTGGGCCAACCTCAAATAAACAAGAAGCATCACCACCCTCTGGCAGTCACATCCCCACTATGGCTTTAACATAAACAAAGGCCACTCACCTATAAACCCAGTCTTTCTTAGCCCAGGGGACTTGCCTCAGTTCCCAGACTTGCAGGGTTGTCCCACAACATCTAGTTGTTTCAGGAGCTCTGCAGCCAGGAGCTCCTCACTTCGTGGTTGCTGGAGAGAGACTACTTGACCAGTGCAGGCTCTGGGTTTATAGAATACCAGCCTGAGCCCTCTTCTGGTCAAGTGAGTCCCTCAATAGCAGGGATCCTGGTTTTCTCTGATTAACCCCCCCCCCCCAATTTTTGGATTAAAAAAAGTAACCCCAAATCCACATTTTGCTGTGATAAAAATGAAACACCAAAATGTATATAGCTCTCCTCTGCCACCTGCAAGTAGCCTCTCTGTCTGCTTGTTCTCTTAAAGGAGTTGGCACATCCCAGTGCCCTGCTACACACCTATACTAAGGTATAAAGATACTTAGCTGGGTCTTTTAGTTGGGGATGATCCTGCCTTGAGCAGGGGGCTGGAGTAGATGACATCGTGAAGTCTATTCCAACCTTACTTTCCCATGATTCTATTTATTTAGTTAAAAACAATTAAATAAATGGGGACTTTTGAAGGCTCAGGAAGTCCCAAAAATTCAATAATCACCAGGGATCCTGGCTGTCTCTGATTTAAAAAAAATCCCAATTTTTTAATTGGATTTCATTTCCCAGCAGCTCCTGCCCATATTATTGCAGCTGGTTTCCATGGCAATCCCAGGAGGGGGCAGGGCCATGACAGTGCAGGGCCAGGGTTTCCATGGAGACGAACTCCAGCAGTGCTGGCAGGGTGTGCGGCTAGGCAGGGAGGTGCTCTGGGGCTGAGGGCGGTATTTTGCAGCAGTGACAGTGTGGTCTGGAGCCTGGGCAGAGCCACGATCCATTGCCCACACACACTAGGCAGAGGTGTGCAGGCGGAAGGTTGTGACTCTGACCCGCTGCCCACATGCCTTGGACATGGGTGCAAGGAGTGGATCACGGCTCTGCACCAGCTCCAAACCATGCCATCATAGCTTTAAAATCGTGGCCCCAGCCCCAGCCCACCTCCCTGCCCAGCCCTGCACACTGCCAGCATTGCTTGGGCTGGTCTCCATGGAAACCCCAGCCCCATGCTGTCAGCCCTGTCCCTCCTGGGGTCTGCCTGGAAACTAGCCAAACTGTCATGGGCAGGGGCTGCTGGGAAATGGAATCCACTGTGGTATGAATGTAGCACATTGGCTGGACTTTGCCTGTCTCTGTACAAAATTAATGCATATTAGGTTGCCCTGATCATAGAATCATAGACATTTAGGGTTGGAAGGGACCTTAGGAGGTCATCTAGTCCAACCCCCTGCTCAAAGCAGGAACATCCCCAACTAGATCATCCCAGCCAATGCTTTGTCTAGCTGGGTTTTGAACACCTCCAAGGATGGTGATTCCACCACTTCTCTGGGTAACCTGTTCCAGTGTTTTAACAATTGTTCCTAGTATCTAACCTAAACTTCCCTTGCTGCAACTTGAGACCATTGCTCCTTGTTCTGTTATCTACCACCACTGAGACCAGTCTAGCTCCATCCTCTTTCAAACCCCCTTTCAGGTAGTTGAAGGCTGCTATTAAGTCTCCTCTCACTCTCTTCTCTAGACTAAATAAGCCCAGTTCCCTCAGTCTTTCCTACTATGTCCCCCAGCCTCCTCACCATTTTTGCTGCCCTCCACTCAACTCCAATTTGTCCACATCCTTTCTGTAGTGGGGGCCCCAAAACTTAACCCAGTACTCCAGATGTGGCCTCACCAGTGCTGAATAGAGGGGAATAATCATTTCCTTTGACCTGCTGGCAACACACTTACCAATGCAGCTCAGTATGCCATTAGCCTTCTTCACAACAAGGGCACATTGCTGGCTTATATTCACCTTACAGTCCACTGTAACCCCCAGGTCCTTTTCTGCAGAGCTGTTGCCCAGCCAGTCAGCCCCCAGCCTGTACTGGTGCATGGGATTGTTCCATCCTAAGTGCAGGATGGAACCCTCTTGTCCTTTTTGAACCTCATGAGATTCCTTTTGGCCCAACCCTCCAATTTATCTAGATCCTTCTGAATCCTAGCCCTACCCTCCATCTTATCTACTAATCCCTCCAGCTTGGTGTCATCTGTAAATTTGCTGAGGGTATATTCCATGCCATCTTCCAGGTTGTTGATGAAGATATTGAACAATACCAGCCCCAGGACCAACCCCTGGGGCACTCCATTTGATACCAGCTGCCAACTAGACATCAAGCCCTTGGTTACTACTCTCTAAGCCGGAAGGTCCAGCCAGTTTTCTATCCACCTTAAAGTCCTTTCATCCATCCCATACTTCCTATGCTTGCCTGGGAGAATGTTGTGGGAGACCGTATCAAAAGCTTTGCTAAAATCAAGGTATACCACATCCACCAATCTCCCCATATCCACAGAGCCAGTCACCTTGTCATAGAAAGCAATCAGGTTGGTTAGGCATGATTTGCCCTTGGTGAATCTCTGCTGACTGTTCCTAAACACCTTCTTCTCCTCCAGGTGCTTAGAAATGGATTCCTTGAGGATCTGCTCTGTAATTTTACCAGGGACTGAGGTGAAGCTGACTGGTCTGTAGTTCCCTGGATCCTCCTTTTCCCCTTTCTTAAATATAGACACCATGTTTGCTCTTTTCCAATCATCCAGGACCTCTCCTGATAGCCATGAGTTTTCAAAAATGATGGCCAATGGCTCTGCAATCACATCAGCCAACTCCCTCAGCACCCTGGGTACATCCCACCCAGCCCATGGACTTGTACACATCCAGCTTTTCTAAATAGTCCCTAACCTATTTTTTCACCACCAAGGGCTGGTCACCTCCTCCCCAAACTGTGCTGCTTGGTGCACTTCCTTCCCAAACTGTGCTGCTGGGAGCTGACCTTGCCTGTGAAACTGAAGCAAGGCACTGAGCACTTCAGCCTTTTGTGCACCCTCTGTCACAAGGCCACCTCCCCCATACAGTAAGGGACCCACACTTTCCCTTATCCTCCTCTTGCTACCGACATACTTGTAGAAACCCTTCTTGTTACCCTTCACATCCTTTGTTAGCTGCAACTCCAATTGCGCTTTGGCCTTCCTGACTTCATCCCTTCATGCCTGAGTAATGCTCTGACATTCTTCCCTAGCTATTTGTCCAAGTTTCCACTTTTTATAAGTTTCCTTTTAGTGATTTAGTTTACTGAAGAGTTCCCTGCTAAGCCAAGCTGGTCTTCTTCCATACTTGCTAGTCTTCCTGCTCATCTGGATGGATTGCTTCTGCACTCTCAGTAAGGCTTCTTTAAAGTACAGCCAGCTCTCCTGGACTCCTCTCCCCCTCAGACTGTCTTCCCAGGGGATCCTGCCCATGAGTTTCCTGAGCAAGTTGAAGTTTGCTTTTCTGAAGTCCAGGGTCCTTACTCTGCTGCTCTCCATCCTTCCTTTCCTCAGGATCCTGAATTCTATCATCTCCTGCTCACTGCTGCTCAAATTGCCGTCCACTACTATATTCCCTACAATTTTCCTGCTTTGTGAGCAGCAGGATAGCACTTGCACCAGGAAGTTGTCCCCACTACTCTCCAGAAACTTCCTGGATTGCCAGCACACTGCTGTATTGCTCTCCCAGCAGATGTCAGGGCCTGTGATCAGGAAACTTCTGTTAGCCGTTTGAATTAAGCCTCATTCATCACTTTCTCCTAATGTACAGCAAATTTGTATGGTTTTTAAGTGATACTAAATTCACAGTAGACTATTTTACTGCAAATTAGCATAATGTCATGGGTTTACATGTGATGATTTAATGAGTAATAAACAGGGATCTTGGTTTTCTCTGATTTAAAAAAAATCCCCAATTTTTGGTTAAAAATAAAAGCAACTCCAAATCTACATTTTGCCATGATTTAAATGAAACATCACTAATATATAGGTATGTATATAGCAGTGTTTCATTTAAATCAAGGAAAATGTGGATTTGGGGTTACTTTTTATTAACTGAAAATTGGGGATTTTTTTAAAATCAGAGAAAACCAGGATCCCTGGTAATAAAGTGCATTAAAGTGCACATGTAGATGCACCCCCAGAGATCAATAGGCAGCCAGCCTACAGCCTAGAAAACTGGTCTCATAAGCTTCTACTGAATCACCCTATTTAGGCACTGCATTGTCTGACAAATCAGTCTTCAATTGAAAAATGCAGATTCAGTGGAATCAAAATGGTCTATTTAAACATACGGATTGTCACAACTTTTGATGGAAACCAGCTTCTGGCCTCTCTTCCAGGGTCTGCTCCATGCTTCTTTTACAGCCTTGGCTTAGCCAGCTGTCATGGACCAGTGGCTTCCGGGAACTCAGTCTTCCTGCTTACCCCACAACTCCTGCTAGCCACTGACCTCTTAGGGGTCAGTGAATCCCTAGATTGAAGATTCCTTGCCTCCTAAACCTTGATGTTCCTAGCTACTATTTCCAGGATTTCTAGACTCCCTGCGTAGCCAGGACTGTAGGAAATGGGCAGTCTAGGGAGCCAGCTGTCTCAGGAGTCAGGGAAATAGATAATTATTTTTAGGTTTATTATTCTAATTTTAAATTATTTTATAAAGCTGCAACTGTAAGTGGCTTACCTAATTTTCTCATTCTAATGGTCTCCTGTTTGATTCTTCGAACAAAAAAAAAAAAAGGATACATATTCAGTACTATGAATAAAGTAGAAGTTTTTTTGGTATGGCAGAACATAATTCTGGGCCAAAACAATTATGTTAGAAATATGCTTTCCATTAGTCCTGTTGCTTTACTTAGCATTTATATTAATTTATTACCCAGAGTGTCAACTTAATTCATTACAACTTAATTCATTACTGCATCAAAAAGGAAAGGAAGGTAATAAGACAAATGCTTGGGTAGTAAAAACATCTACTAATTTATAGAGTGTATATAAACAATATAAAAATAACATAAAACAAATAATATGAAATACTAAAATTCCATAAACAACATTACATTAAAATTATATACATGTAAAAAAGTAAGTACAATAAAAGGTAAAACAAATAATATATTCAGAATTTATTTTTTACAAAGTCAAAATGTTCACTTTCCATTCTGAAATGGAACATTGTTTGAAATTTGAGAATTTGTTGTAGAAGCAAAATTCTGAATTTTCAGCTGCTCTAGTTTTAATACATAGTCCCTAAATGTGATATTAAAATATGGATCATGATGACAAGACCCCCCCCAGATGCTACTGGTAAAAGCTTTTGGGGTTACTCCTGTAATATGATCCTAAGGCAGCAGCTGATGCTTCACCCCTAAATTGTGAGCTCTAGTAACTTATTGCAGATAAAATCTATCATCTTACCTTTGCAGTCTCCTCTGACTTCATCCTCCTACCACCACCAGAATTGAAGTCTTGTCTGGATTGAATATCCACTTGCTCACTCATATCCATGTCCTAGTTAGAAGCAGACACTGGTTCAAATGCTGAGAAGCACCATCCAAAGTTGGGTAAGATGAAGACTTACACAGGAGAGCTATCAATGTACTAAAAATAGCCTCTCCCCTGCCTCCTTGTTAACCAGCCTCGTAGCTCTGCCTGCATACTGGAAGTGGGGATATGTTTGGGAGGAACTGAACACTATTCTCTGGCACTGAACACTTGGAAGCTCTTTACAAGCAAATGCCTAATATCTTCCCAAATATCTATTGAAATCTCTCTCCAAGGAAAAGAATGAAGATGCTGAATGACTGCTCCATTCACTTGTGTCAGGGTCCACTGGTGAGTCAGATGCAGATCTTGACCAAAGACATCAAAGATTGTTGATGGATCTAATAATACCAGCATGGACACTAGGCCTTTATCCATCTCCAGGAAGAGGTCATCAGCTAACAAAGTCAACTTATACTCAGTCTTACAGCTAGGGTTTAGATCAAAGAAATGAAAGGCTAGAAGCTACTATGAAAGCTGTCTGATCACAGTTCTTGAGCAAAGGCTACGCTAATGCTCCTTTCAAAAGAAAAGTTACCCTGTCCTCTTTAAGAGGAACACTCTTTAAGAGGGGCACAGGCAAGAAACTTGGTACGTCTATGCTGGCCTTCACCAATCAGGAAGCACGTGGCTCACAGCACATGTTGTGGAACAGGGAGAACTTCCTTAATGCATCTAGTTCCCCAGTGATAGTTATCAGCTGACAATTTATCAGAGTAGCTGGAACTCAAGAATGTACTTTCAAACTACAAAAAGGAAACAAGGCACCTATAATTTGATCAATGCTACCTACACTGTCCATGATAGGCATCCTCAAGGATATGATTTTTCTTCCAGCACACGGGTGCCATTGAGTTTTTCAAGAAAATACAAAAAATGCTTTACCTTGACAAAGGAAACTATATCCTTGTGTAGGCAGACTGTTTCCCTCACTTTATGCGGGTCCTGTATGTGTGAATTTGCTCTTATGCAATGACCCTTTTTATACCAAAAATTTGTTATATGTGAGGTAAATTCACTCTTATGCAATTGGTGTGGTGGAAGCCCGCAGTCAGCTACTTTGTGTAGTGCATTGTGGGAGTGAAGCACACCAAAATATAGTCTCCTGTGTGGATCTGTGCTCCTTGCCTGTTGTCTGCGACACGTATTTCTGTAGTTGCCATCCCCATTATGATAGTGCCCTGTGCTTGTGTGTACTGTCTGCTGTTGGTGAATACCAAAATTGTCTTGTAAAAGTGGTAGAAATGGAGGTCAGTACTGTCAAGGTCTTGGAAAGTATCCCTATTTGTAAAGTGTGTTTCCTTTATGCAGTTTTGAGTTATTTGCCATTTTCCAGGAACTCATGTACAGCATAAAGCAACTGAAACCTGTACTCCATTCATACTAAGTTTGTCTGGCTTGTATGACTTTAATAAAATTAAGCTATATGTGATTCACCCATATATGACTTTCTATTACTCTGAAGGCAGGGCAGATTTGTACCCTATAGACTAACTATATCAGAGATATAGCAGAAGTATAGCATGAGTTTTCATGAGCCTGAGTTGATCCTGCATTCTGCCTGATTCAGACTAGCATGGATAACTACCTCTTTCTGTCACTCTGCCAGTCATAAAACCCTTATTACTACATTTTTTTCATGAGCAACCTGAAACACGCAACTGCAAAAAATATCACACAAACTTTCTTCCTTAATATATCATTTTCTCAGAAAAATAAGTAAAGGAAGGAGAATGGCAGATTACATCAAATATACTGTTACTGGTTATAGTCATACATAATTAAAAAAAATTACAGGACTTGTAGTGCTTGTAGATTAAAATTCTAACTAGAAAATTAAAGTAATGGTACTCAAGGGAAACTATAACAGATCCTAAAACTACTAGAAAATAGAATTTCTTCTTAAATATTTATGTGTAATTTTTAAGCAAATATCATGGGTAACTTCAACTTGAGGGGACATCTTCTGTGGTTTGTAAGAAAATCATGCATGATGATTTTTTAGTACAAAAAGATCTGCATTAAAAGACAGGGTAATGCAACATTAGATCTTATTCTGACAGAGTTAATTTTTAACCTAAAGATTAATGGGTTTTTGGGTACCAACGATGATGAATAGGTGCCATTTACTTTGTGTATATAGAATATGGAAACAATCAGTAAATACAGTCAGAACTTTAGAAGAGCCACTTTGTAAAAGTGTAAATCAACTGTTGGTATAAAAGACTGGGAACACATTTAACATCTAAATGTCAACAAAATTACACTGGGCAAAAACCATCCTGGTTAAGGAAGATGTGAAAGCAGAGATAAAACAAAGAAAACCCAGCATACAAAGAGGAGAAAATAAGATAAATCAATCATCAGGAATATAAGTTTCATGTTTAAACATGTAGGCGACTGATAAGGGAAGCTAAAATTATCAATGGGATATAAAACCAATAAGTAATATTGTATAAGCAAGATGTTTAACAAGTTAAAGGGCAAACAAACCATAGGCTAAGCATAGGTCATTGTTACATGCAGATGGGAAAATAATAAATAGTAATGGAGAAATGTTCAATAGATGTTTCTGCTCTGTATTTAGAATGAAGCAGAAGGATGTCTCCATCACATATGTAGTTGTGGGTGAAATAAAAAGTTTACCATCTGTAACAAAGGGGAATGTGAGGAAGCATCTGCTAAAATAAAACATTTTCAAATAAACAGGCCTAGATAATTTGCAACCAAGTGTTTTAAAGGAACCAGCAGAGAACCAAAATGCAGGCTCTCTCTAGAGGATGGGAAACTATTTTTCAAAAAGTAACACACAGAAAAGAATCTGGTGGTCATCATAGATAAGTGCCTCAACATGCAAAGCTGTGGCTAAAAGAGCTAATTCAAGCTTAGATATAAAAAAGAGGATATCATGTAGAAGGAGATAAATTATCTTGTTGCTCAGAATAGCACTGGTAAGGGCAGCTATTATGTCCCCACTTAAAGAAAGATGTAAGAGCACTGGAAACATCAAATAAGGACCACAAAATAATTCAGGGCTGAAAAACTGGCTTTACAATGTAAGTTTTAAGAAACTTGATTATTCAGTGTATTAAAGAAAGCTTAATAATAATAATAATAATAATAAGTAACTTAATCACTGGGTGTAGGTACTTGTCTTTGGAAAGTAGGTTTGATAATACAGACTTTTGAACCTCTACAGTAAAGGCATAACAAGAATCAGTTCACCCTGTGCCATCCTCATATTGGCTAATGAGACCTTGCATTGCATGGCACTTGAAAGCCATTTCAGGAAAAAAAAGTCATCTTAAGTAAGTCTCTGTGAAATGTTTTAGTTTTGATGAAACAGCATTTTCTCCTGAAAATAGTTTTGTTGAAAATATTTCAACTTACTGTAATGTGTACTGTATTAAGGATTTGAACCTAAAAAAGTAAAAACCCACAAGTAATAAATATGTTGACAAGACTTTTTTTAACATTTCCTAAAATTTTACTTTGTTGGACATGTCCACAATCTTTGCAGTTAATTATGGGAGTCTCCTAAACAACATATTTTAAATCCATATGAATCAGATACTCTGCTGAAACAGGAAGATACTCTGCATGATGATCTTTTTGCTTCAGCCACTATTACGGTTCATGATTTTGCATTTGTTTTTTTCTGGACCTTTTTTTGCCCCCCTGACATCAGATATTGACACATGATCCCCAGGTTTCAATTGATATGCTGTACTAGTTAAGATGACTATAACAGAGAGTGAGAGGCTGCGGTTATGTAAGGAATCCACACCTTACAGAAACTACAGTGGCTTGAAAATAGGCTCATAACCAGAGTAAACAGAGCCTGATGAGCAGGGATTCTGGTTTTCTCTGATTTAAAAATATCCCCAATTTTTGGTTAAAAAAGAAACCCCAAATCCACCTTTTTCCATGATTTAAATGAAGCATCACTTATATATAGGTCTATATTTAGTGGTGTTTCATTTTAATCATGGGAAAAGGTGGATTTGGGGTTACTTTTTTTTAAACTGAAAATTGGGGACTTTTTTTTTTTTGTATATCAGAGAAAACCAGTATCCCGGCTGATGAGGGCAGTTGTCTGACAAAAAGGAGAGTAGTCAGTTAATTAGTCAGTTAGGAGTGACTTAAAGCCAGGAGGCTCCTGCCCCTTTAGGAAGCTGCAGCAGGCTCAGAGGGCTGTGTGGGTCCACAGCTGCAGAAAGGCAAGCTCCTGAATTGCCTGGGGAAATCCTGTGCAGAGCTGGGGAAGGCACATGATAAAAAGGGAGTATGGCTTCCAGGCTATAAACCCAGGGCCTGAACCAGAGCAGGCAGTCTGGTCCTGTATGCTGATGGGTGAGGAGATCCTAAGAGATGACTGCTGCACATAGAGTAGCAGGAACCCGAGCTGTTCCCTGGAGCTATCCAGGGGGAACTAAGAGAAGCTGATGGCCTGAGTACGGTAACAACCCAGAGCTGGGTAAGCTTTTAGTTGGGAATAGTGTCTGGTATTTAAGTTGTAATTTAAGTTGCATACCAGGGGACTGGATTATGGCTATGGGGTAGGTCTGGAGGCCATAGAGGGGTGCCTGGTATGGTACTCAGCATTAGGCAGCTTAGCTTGGGTCAAAGACCAGAGGGCTGAGGACTGAAGAAGCTCAGCTCAGGGACTGAAGGGCTGAAGGTGGAGCCAGTAAGGGCAGCTCAGCTTCAGGTCAGGCACCCCAAGGGCTAAGGGCTGGCCCAGAGCAAGACACAGGGGTCAGGGGCCTAGGGATACAGAAAACAGGCAAGGCTAAGGCTGAGAAAGCTGGGCCTGAGTCAATGGGCCAGGGCTGGAGGCCTGCAGCCAGAGAAAAGGAAGGCTAAAGCCAGGAGGTGGAGGTCTCTGCAAGGGACAAAATGGTGTATAGAATAATATCTGCAAGGTATGGGCATAGTTCTAGGGATGGAAGGAGGTCATGAATGTAGCCCTTAATGTGAGTAGGACATAAGGAACTGGTACAGAGGCAGAAAGAGAGAGCACCTTAGGCTCACCAGCCTCTGAGGACAGCTTCCCTTCATCAACTTTTACAACAAGATGTGGTAGGTAAGGAGCCAAAGTGGGACCCTGGAAGACAAGGGCAGGAGTCAAGGGGCCACTTACTGAGTTTTGGCAAGCTGTTGAGGTAGTGGGTTATGGATTGCATGGATGCACCTCCTACATGGGTAGTGGATTGCATGGATGCACCTCCTTCCCCCAGCTCCTGGCCCCAGGGTACTAGCATGGGCCCCATGGGCCCACACCAGAGCATAACTCGAATGGGAGCCACATGGTGCAGGAGCAGCCGGCAGGCAGGCAGGCAGGGAAGTGGTGAAAGTGGCCACAGGCAGGGGCAGCAGCAGTAAGTGGACATGCAGAGTGCATTGATAGCTGGGTGAGAGCATGGGGCCCACACCAGTGTCCCAGGGCCAGTGCTGGCAGGGCCCAGAGCAGGGTGGCAGGAGCACAGGGCCTAGGCCAGCAGGGGTCTGTGGAGGTGGGCTAGCTCCCCCCATCCCTGCTGGTGCAACCTGGCCCGGCTCCATAAACCCCTGCTGGCCCGTGTCCTGTGCTCCTTCCACCCCACTCTGGGCCCTACCAGCCACCAGCATAGGCCCAGCATTCCCACCCAGCTATTGCTGCACTCCACATGCCTGCTCGCTGCCACTGTCCCCTGCCTGCAGCCACTTTCACCACTTCCCTGCCTGCCTGCTGGCTGCTTCTGCACCATGTGGCTCCTAGCCGCATGGCCAGACCATGGGACACAGCAGGAGCCAGCCCAGTCCAGCCCCAAGCACGGGAGTGATCCCTGTGGCCTTCCCCTGCCCTCCCACTCTTCCTTGAGTCTCCCTATGGCACGAGGAGGTGGGAACAGCCCCAGGGTCCCAGGTCAGAAGGCTCTGCTAGGCAGAAGCTTCTAGGTAGGCGGGGTGGGAGCAGGGGGCTGGGGGGTCAGGGCCTGGTGGGCCTTGGGTCTGGGCTGCTGAGTCCTGCTGGCTTCCCCTGGGTCCTACTGCCCCTTGATCCCATCATCTTTGATGGAAGACAGGAGCACATAAATGTGAATTTTCTAAATTTTTAGAGGCCCTGCAGACTGGATAGAATGGCCTGGTGGGACAAATCTGGCCTGTGGGCCATATTTTGCTTACCCTTGCCTTAGTGCCTCACCTGTTACAATGACATATGCAGTTGTGCTGTTACTAGAAGGAAAAAGCTCAACATTCAGGACATTCTTCAACTATTTGAGAGCAAAGATTTGTCATTTAATAGAAAAGCTCTTTAAATAAAAATGTGACCGATTTCCTGCTGTTTGGAACGCAACAAATAGGGTGTGAGCTCCAAAAATGAATCAACTTTGCGTCAGTGCTGACGGACTGTGTACTGCAAGCACTGTCCTCTCAATACTTCCCTTCTTTGTCTGAAACAGTGGTTGTCAATCTTTTTAGACTCAAGGCACCCCTTGGAAAAGCCAGCTTTTAGTTTTCATTCTATGTTTGCCTACAGACAAATAAAGGTGTTTCTGTTGTGAAGACTCAAAGGCCACAACTATGCATTTCTATTTGAAATCTCTGGGTTTATCTTGTGAATTATGTTTGTAAACCTAACAGTACTAACACTGTGTGGTGCCCGCATACTAAAGAGAATGTACTGACAGCAAGGTAACATATAGTATCCAGAAACATATGCTGCTCTGTGAGAAGACCACAAACTATATGAAATTTCCAGTTTTCCTTTTTAAAATGAACAAAAACTCAATTGTTTTACGAAGTACAGCATAACCATATATTGGCTTCTGATGAGCCTGAGCCAAAGTTGAAGAACTATTATGTTGTGTGACTCATAAGAGCTCTTATAAAAGAGAAATAATTCATAAGGCATAACCTTTTTTTTTTCCTTTGTCTAATACAAAGAAAAAAGAGAGAGAGATTGAGGGTGTGCTGGCTACAATGCCTCCTAAGAGCCAAGTATTCCCTTTGCTTTACCAGCTAATTTGTAGCATTTGGTCAGGTCCCTGCTGCAAACTTTTTTATAGGGTCAGTGACCTTGAAGTAGAGCGCAGGATCTCGCTCATTAGGCAGTACTCCCCAGCCCACCCCACCTCCTTAATGGTAACACTTGTGGAATAAGGCATTACAAATAACCTTAGAACTGTCAGAATCTGCTATAATTGTGCGTAGACACATTAATCTATCATTCCACCCTCTCATTCACGCATCTATTAAAAAAAATCCCCAAACAATATAAGGTTAGGCACAGTTAATAACTTTAACTAATAATGAGACACACGAGTTGTTAGACACTACCATTTCACTCTGCTAGTTACAGGTGACAATCTGTTGTAAAGTAACTGATTATTTTTTACTTAACCTGGGGGGATGAATTATGAATTAATCTCAGGTAAAGTAAAAATGTGATTAATGTATAATCTTGTTAATAAGGACAGACTATGGGATTTTCATTTAATGAACTGATATATTTGCTGAATGAGGACTGAGAAAATAAAAAAATTAATTTAAAACTACTTTTAGCTATTTTTTTTTACCATAACACAATACTGTACATTATGTATAATGCAAAAGAAATGAAAACATAGAAAAACATGGAAAAATAGCATGTGATTTATGATAAAGACTATATCAGAATGTGCAAAGGGGACATACTAAGGTTGCATAAACTATCTTAGCCTACATCTGTTGAGGAAACCAGCTTTATCCAAACACATTTGAACTTTGAAGCTGAACAGTCCCAGGCTTAGCTAGCGCTTAGAGGAGAGACCATCTGTGAATCCCAAATGCTGTAGGCAGCCCTGTTCCATCCTGGACTCAATACACTTGTACTTGTCTGATCTTGGAAGCACAATGGTCCTGGCTAGGACTTGGAAGGGAGTGCCAGTTTCCATTGAGAAAAGCCAAGGGGTTGTGGTCAAACCCTGGGATACTACTAGACCATAAAAATTGAACAAATGGCGAAACGTCATTCATTTGGCCTCATTTGTCACTGTTCTGCTGTTGGACTGAAATAAATGGAAAGAAGACTCTCTTCATTCTGCCATTTCCTAACTTTAGGCTCCCCCTGGAAACCCTGTTCTTCTAAAGTAACTTTAAAAGTTATTTTAGGGCTTTGACACATACATGGGCACAGCCCCCACAAATAACAACGTCTGTATTATTATTACTATTTAGTATTATTACTTGGCAGAAAGTTTTGCATGGATCGGTTATAGGCTCCTCCTTTCTTACAACAGGTGAGTATGTTACTCAGCTTAAAATTATCCTTAAATAGATGACTAGCAAACTTACGACAAAATGCTTTTGATTCTTTATTCTATTTTCTGAAGAAAACTAAGAGAAAACAATGGGTGTCTGATGCCATCTGTTACTTATTTGACAGCAACTATCTGAAGAGCAAATACCCTGATCCTCTAAATCCAAGAGAGACTTTATGATCTGTAATACAAGACAAGGAACCAAAAAAAAAAAAGAGAGAAAAAATAGAAAATACACCCAAAAACAAATATCAGCCAGCATACCAAAAAACTGTATGAAGGCCAAAGGATGGAAGGTCATAATGGAAACTATGGCAAGAACAATAAATTGCATTTTATAGTTTCTACTGGAAAACATATGTTATATAAAACTGCATTACTTTCTCCTAAAACTGCATTACTTTCTCCTAAGATTTTTTTTCCCTCTCAAATGATTTGATTTATTATAAAAGACAACAATTTGTTCACAAGATGAGCCAGGCCCAAGGATCCTCCACATAGGCTGGGGTAAGGACAAGAGGGAAAACTAGTTTCCCAAAGCACCTGGCAACAAGGGACCCAGCTGAGGCATCTTACCTTCCTTGTCTTCCCTTGACATCAGCAGACTGCTTTGTACAGTTTAGCTAGTTGCAGCAATCAGACAACAGAAATAAACTGAGTTTAATCTCTCTTTCCCCTTTGTCTTCTTCAAAGTCCCACCACCCACGCTCTCCCTATGCTTTGCCTACCTCTACCCTTCAATGCCCCCGCAAACAGTCCTATCTACTTGTCCTCCTCTTTCCATTCTATACATAATAGAGGATGTGACAGTGTTAACAATTGATGTTCCAATGTTCACTTGGATCACTCACGCATTCTAAACCTGTACCACAGCCTGCATTTGTTTTGGAGTTTGGTTTTGTTTAATTGTAGCACAAACTGTGGGACTGGACCTGCTCTCTCACTCTGTACTTGTCCAATGCTTATCATGGTCACCATGGTCAACAGTAGTGAATTAATGGTGCCTTTTGGCACTGGATTGTAGGAAGATGCATTGATGTGACTTCCCAAAGATATCTTCATAAATTATCCAACTTTTCTTCCACCATTAGCTGCCACTAACAATAAAGAACAGGATACAGCTTTCCCCTTTAAACTGTCTCTGGGACATTCCTCTCCAATACCCAGAATGTTAACCCTGATAGATCTTGGCCCTAAAGCCTTAATTGTATTTTCTAATATTTACATGCAGTGAAGGAGATGTAGGGTAGAAAGGTCAGAGTTGGGCAAATGTATGAAATGGAAACATATCGTTTGTTTGGAAAGTGGAGTGCTGAGCCTAAGAGAATTAAAAAGAAGCAATAGTATTTAGGCCTGCTTGACTGGCTGGCAGTGCTCCTGTCTTCAGACAGTGTGCTAATTTTTAAGGCTTGCAAGATCCCCCTGGGGCCATTCAATTAGTCTAGAAGTGAAATCTGTGGAAGGCAGGGCAGACTTTAATGACAGGCAATAAACAGAAGAAATGGGGCCTTCAGGTAGCAATGTGAAAAAGAAACCCCAACCACCGCCTTTATTCACATAAGTTATTCTTAATTATCCTGGCCACGCACCAGTGATCAAGAGAGGGTTCACGTCAGGCATAAAGGAAGAATACTGAATTTATTGCAAGGTCAGCTCTTAACAAGTAATAAATATTAAGTATGACTGAGGTCTAAGACAGACATTCTGGAATCTGTGTGTTAATGTTTTAGTTTTTTGTATCTGCCACGTAGAAATATGAGTTGCCTAACTTAATTACATCGAATGGTCCATACAGACCTCTCTTGACAGTTCAGACCACAGAGAAAATGCAAGAAATACTGTAATAGGAAATGGTACAATATGCCCAGAAGGGAAGCTTTTTCTTAGCCACCAAAGTGCTTAAGAGCTAAACATAAGAAATAAACCAAATGTAAAGTGTTTAAGAACTGCAAGCTTTCTGCCAGGGGCTGTTGGGAGTAAAAATGGCTGAGTGATATTACTTAAGGGTTCCCTCTGTCAGAGCTATTCAAGTTTTACTTGAACATGAACACTTGTGGGAAACTCATTTACATCGCCTGGGAATACTTGTTGAGCAATTCTTTCCCACTTGCTGCACAAAATCCAAGGATTTAAAGCAAAATCACCTTGGGGGAAGAGGGGAGGGAGAAAAAGGAGACAGAATAAGTGTGGGAAAGTCAGCAATAAATAACTGAACAACACCTACTACATAAAACTCCCACCTCTGCAGGTTATCTAGCTAATAAGCCTATTCCTATTCCTCCTGTCAGAGTAATGATTAACTTAGGCAATGTATTCTAGCACTGGCTACTTTCCCCCTCCTTTCATTCACTGCACCCCACTTACAGTTTGTTCTCCAGACTCAAAAGAGTCCAAAAGTTGGATGTGGCAGTTTGTCTGTCTTATTTCTGTAAAGGATAGACTACCCTGAAGGCCCTACTATCTATTCCAGTGGAAATCATTATATCTATGGTGTTGGGTAGGGGTGCCCTCGCCAGACTCTTTCAGCTATGCTACTGCTCTCTAATTTCTGCACAGCCTATTTTTGCTTTTCTTACCATGTTGGAGCTGCCTCTGCTTGGCACCTCAAAGCTTTTTTCCATGCTGTTTTAGTTTGTCTCACCAGCATAAAGCCACTCCTCACCAAATAGTCTCCAGAGAGGGACCAGTGGCATACTGAACCCCAAACAAAGCAGACCACTCCAAACACTCACAGAGAGAATTCCTTTCCTTTTTTTTATCCTGTCTGGGTCTCCTTTACCCATCCTACCCCAGAATGCAGGTGAGTTATGGTGACTGCTCAGGCCAAGTGTATTCAGTGCGGCTATCTCGCTCTCTCATTACTTTACAAAGCTAAGAGCATTTTATTAGGTCCCACCAAATTCAAAACCCAGCTGTATTCAAACAAAAAGGGCCCAAAGTGTCACATAACCAGGCATCCTGTTTTTTTCCAAGAAAAAAAAAAATCCCCAATTTTCAGATTTAGAAAAAGTAAACCCAAATCCACATTTTTCCATGATTAAAATGAAAGACCACTATACACACACACACACACATAAGTGGCATTTTATTTTAATCACAGAAAAATGTGGATTTTGGGTTACTTCTTTAAATCTGAAAATTGAGGATTTTTTTTAATCAGAGAAAACTGGGATCCCTGTGCATAACCAAATTGCAAATGAAGGTAAGTCCTCATCTATCCTTGCCCACTAACCTTGAGTTCCCTGCCCTTTCTCTGTCAGAAGCTCTCAAAAGTACCTCTGGCCTGCTCTTCTCCCTCTTTACCCACAGGTGTGAACAGGGAGGACCCAGTTTACAGGGCTTCAAGAACTTAACCTATGTACAGATGCATTACACAGAATGCAAGATAAACAAGAGATTAAAGGATTGTGTCATGGTTTAAGATTGCCCCATGCTACCTCCTAGTCTTTAGCCACTGGGCTGGTTCCTATAGCTTTCAGGACTTGAAGAAAGACAGATGTAGTGAGGATGTTTCATCTCAGAGTGAGAAGTTAAGAATAAAGATGAAGAAGAGAGGAGAGATATAATAGTAAGCATTAGCTGTGTGTGGCAGGAATGGGGGAATTAAGTCACTGGGCAGGTGAGAAACCAATGTCAGTGAAAGGGAAAGACCGATCTGGAGGAAAAAGGAGATGGGTCACCATAGGATCTTGTTGAAGAATAGCCTTCACTATTCCTATCACTGGAAAAGCTGTAGGAGTAGTGGCTTTCTAATTTTCTTAGTGTGTACACCACCTATGTGACCAGTTACAAGAATCATGAGTGACTGGTGCCTCTTGAATCTGGGGGGGCACCTGCAGAAGCTGCTGATGGCAGCAGCCCTGTCGGGGGAGGGGGGAGTACCAGCCCTGCTGACAGCATCAGTGTTGGCCATTGGTGGGGCACTGGCCTGGTCAGGGTGGGCACGTGCAACCCTGTGCACCCCTTACCAGTCGCCTATGGCAAAAATGTCAAAAGAAAAATGTTCAGAATTAAGCTTTCTCTCCCAAAATATATTTAAAAATCTTCAGACTTCCTGAAATAGAATGTTCATCATTTCTGAGATTCTAGGTCTCAGGTTTGGATATCTGCCTTACTCTATGAGAGTTAATTCAGAAACCATATGTGATTTACTTCTTGCTGTATTCACTCAATTAGATGATGGGGTCCCCCCACCATTTAACATGGGGGAAAAGCTCCTTACCTTATAACCAAGCACAAAGTGGAAAGGGGCAGAGGCTAGGGCTGGAGCTAGAGCCACAGCTGCCACTTGCCCTCCTTCCCTCCCCGCTGCCTCTGGATGCCCAACCACTCTTTTCGTGCAACCCCAGTCTTCCCCCCACCATACCACTTCCCCTTCTCTCTCCCCCCGCTGCACTCCTTGCCTCTACTCTGCACTGGAAGGCTAAATCTTCGCTGCAGCCTGGAGCATGCAGCATGGAGCATGTGCTCCAGCCTGGCCTTGTAGCAACAATGTCGGCTCCACGCTGCTGCTGTGGGGCCAAGCTGGAGCCATGCTCCCTGCCCCAGGATGCAGCAGGGATGGAGCCTGCCAGCATGGAGGAAAGGTAAAGGTAGAAGGACAGGGAGGAAGAGGCTGAGGAAATGCAAGCCTATAGGGGTGGGGGTCAGAGGTGGCATGGAAGGGGAAAGGAAGTGGGGCAGGAGAAGAGGGAATTGGGGCAGCCTGAGGCTGCAGGGGAAGCAGGCACAATGCGGGAGGGGGGTGGAGGGAGCAAATAGGCAGCAGTGGGCAAGCTGTCTGCCTCACTCACTGCCTGTCCCACTGCCTCCACACTGCCTGTCCCTTACCACCTGCCCCTATTGCCTGTCCCTGACTGCTCCCTCCACTGCTTGCCCCCTTATAGCACCCCACTGTCTGCCCTACCATATGTCCCCACTGCCTGCTCCATTACTGCCTCCTGTTCCACCATGTGCCCTCCTACTGCCCCTCCCACTTTGTACCAGACCCCACTTGCTTCCTTTTTGGTCCTACCTGGATCCACCAAGCCCCCCTTGGTCCACGACTAAAATACTCTGTGCCTCACCATTACCCCACCATGGCCTTGTAGTCTGCCCCATCAGTTCTATTATGGTCTCCCATGCTAGCCACCCTGACCAGTGGTTTCACCCAAGTCTAAGCCCAAGCCTGCTACTTTAAGCTTAGAGTACCTTCTCTGGTATCTCCCACTCCAGCTCTGCAGGGCTGCTAGTATCTGGAAGCCACAACCCTCAATAGCATCTTCCCTAGAACAACTCTTTGTTTGGCCTCCTACCTCCCCTTCAGCCATACTCAGTCCTCAGAGCTTTACAGCCAACATAAACCAACTATTTCCTAACAATACTTAAAACCATCTGGGTTGCTGTGAACTCCTACTTCTATCAGCCAGTTCCCTACAGCTTTCCTAGGTACTTGCATTGCCAGTGTTCCTATCTCCAGCAGCCTGGATTCACAGGAACTCTTCTTTCTGCAGAGCTCAGGGCCAGACTAAGCTCTCTCTTACTCTGAACTCCATCCCTTCTGGTCATTTGGTCTCTAATTAGGCACAGGGGTTTCCTCTTAGCCAAGTACTAAGCCTGCACTCATCTACTGCAGTCTACTCAGCTGCCCTTTCACTGCTATCCAGCTTCCTTTATCTCCCTTGGCTGCTTAATCTCTTTTAACTGGTCCTTCCTCAGCTGCCTACAACCCATTGTGGCCCTTGCCTGCTGCTCTTTCACCCTTAAAGTAACAGGGACACTTACCTCTGTTACAATTTCAAAAAGTTTATTAAAATTAAATAATATGATTGCAGACTCAAAGAACCCCAATGAACTCAGTGGAATTAAGCCACACAAGTATGGTTAGTAGGATTTGGCCAAAAATCTCTACTGCAAGAAGGTGGCAGAGAAACTAATGACACTCGATGAGATGTCAGCTTCATTGAATGAAACATCCATGGCCAATAGTAAAAATCCACAGTTAAAGGAATACCATATGTGTGTACTGGCATGTGGTAATGTAAACAGCTTTTGATATACTTGGATGTAAAAACAAAATAAAAAACTGTAAAACTTCCAGCAATCAGAGCTTAGAAATTTACAAATTTCAGCTACTCATATTTCATGTCTTACTCCAACTTTATTCTGCAAGATTATGACTGAAACAAGAACATCTACAGATCTAGTAGCAACAGACAACTTCTCCTTTGCCATAGATAAACACAAGGGAGAGTAACGGGAGGGAGAGATGGTAGAGGCCCATGGCAACACTTTGACAGCACAGTATTTCCTTATGCCTCCCAAACTAGGACACAATGGGTGCATCTACATGAGATGCATTAA
Organism: Alligator sinensis; assembly: GCF_000455745.1. NCBI lineage: Eukaryota > Metazoa > Chordata > Crocodylia > Alligatoridae > Alligator > Alligator sinensis. Next base: position 758,782 of record NW_005842665.1, on the reverse strand, counting down.
GGCGCATTAGCCTAATTTAATGTGCATTATAGGCACTTGTCTATATATGTGTGTCCTTCATGTGCATTAAAAATGGAGAAATTAGGCTAAACTCACCTAATGTGCATTTAATTTAGTTGTGCTTAAATGCACGTGTAGATGTGTCTAATGTATACAACCTAGTGACTTGTTAGTACCATTACCTGAGGCACCTAGTGAGTGTGTGTTCTGCAGAGGTCTGTCATGTAAACTGAGATATGCCTCTCACTATTTACAGTATGAAAACTAACAACAGTGGTGGATATGATATAAGGGAACAAGAATGGAAATGGAGTCATTGTGAACCCCAGTTCCTCACCAATATTACATTTATGATGCACTCGCAAGCACTTGCCACGTTTGTCAACATTAGTCTCTATAACATTGACAATTGATGCCTGTAGGCAGAAAAATGTTGGTGCCCTGGTGGTATGTTGCTCCTAAGTGGATATTGATGTTAAAGATAGTTTCATCTAAACCCATGGTAGAACAAATGTTCCCAAGAGAAATGTTGCTGGTAAATGATTGCTGGTGTTACTGGGTGTTGGGGGCAAACAAGTAGTGAATGTATCAGACCATGGGTACAGAAACCCCCACCCCATGTATTTATAAGGGCTAAAGTTAAAAGAGAATAAGGGATAACCTGAGATATCATTTTTACATTATCTAATCAATGTTGTTGGAACATTCCCATGATAATTGGCAGTTAGTTCTTTTCAGCCTAGGTAGGATACAGTTTTCTGATGGTTCTAACAACCTGATTTCCCTCTCTTCTTTCTTCCCAGATCTCAGCTACTCATGATAGCCAACCTGTTTGAAGGTCTCTTGTGCAGCAAGTTTTGTCTTTTTTTCTTTCTGGTATGGGTAAAGACTCTGTGTTCCTAGGAGAGGCTTTTGCTGCTTTCTGCAGCTAGAGTGGCTTTCTCTCCTTTTCTTATAAGAGCTACCAATCTCTCCTTTTTTATTTTTCTCTCTCCCTTTCCACATGAGGTCTTCCAAGTCCCTCTTTCCTTCTAGAGAGACTTGGGATAGGTTCAACTAACTGCCATTTCTCAGGACCTGATTCTCAGAGATTCCTTTTTCACCCTTCTCTTCACTGCTTCCCAGCTCCTTTTCCAAAAGTAGCCAGCAAAAGAGTGGGGAGGGCGCAAACATCATGGAATTCATAACTGTTTTCTCTTTAGCAGCCTTTAAGCCCAGTCCCATCTTGCCTCAAGTAAGGGAGGAAGGTCAAAGGTCCTCCAGCTGCATTTCATTTCTATACTTTTCCTTGTTGGAATCTTTAGGTGGAAAAGGAATCCAGAAGCCTTGTCAGAAGGGTACACACATAGGCAGTGATGAATCTTTTTAGAGGTTATTATTTACAGACACACAGATCTTACCACGATGTCTGGTTTCTTTCAACAGCTAGTAAAAACTATGTTCATTTGTTTCAAGTATATGTTTGTATGAAACAGGGGTATAGGTTGTAGCTGTGTTGGTCTGAGGACATAGGCAGCCAAGGTTCTTTGGGTAAATCTGATACCTTTTATTAGACCAACTCAAATAGTTGGAAAAATTCTTCTTTGCAAGCTTTTGGGTACAAATACCCCTTGTCAGGCTGAGGAAGCATCTGCAGTTGGTGTGTGTGCTCTTTCTAGATGGAAGAAATAGTAAAGAAGCCAGAGGCTGGTATGCATGCATGTGTCATGACCCAAAGGCATGATTGTGTGTGTGCTTCGGCACCATAATTGTCCCCGCCGAGTTGCAGAGCATTGCACGGGGGAGTTTCCTGTTGCAGAGGAAACCCCGGTGCAGGGATGAGTTTCCTGCCTTTTCTGCAGCTTCTTTTGCAGAGTGCATTGCTTGAGTTGCAAGAGGAATGCACGGTGCAAAGTAGTCCCCGCCACTGGTATGCAAATTTGTTCCCCGTGATTGGCTAGTGCTAAATTATTCACACGTGGTGGCTAACGATTGACCTGTTAGCCGTATAAGAGGCTTGAGCGGTTTCCGCCCAAGCCGAAGAGGACTCCACATCCATCTTGTGGGGACTCTGGGTACACGGCAGGGTAATAGAAACCCTGTGTGAGATCCAGAGGAGCTTGGTGGCCTGATCCACCGCCCACCTCTTCCCGTCTTCGAGCGCGACTTTTATAAGACGTATTTACGATTTCTACATTGGTGGCCTGTTCACCCAGAGCATCTGGAGCTCTGCACCGTGGAGCCTAGCAACCTCCACGAGACCGTCTATGTTGTCTGTCTGTAACTGCAACTCAATCAAGTTTTCCAGCCTACACCACTGCCATCTCGGTGAAAGTAAACAATCTTTAAAACTACCGATATGCGTTTGTGCCTAATTCCAGCTCGACGGCCTTCCCTCTCCGACCCGGCGTGCCTGGGCTGCTGGCCACAGCCCGCGTGCAGTGTGGAAAAGGGCTCGGGTCGCTCCCGGCCCGCACAGCATGAAACAGGGTTTTTGATATACATGCATCTTTGTATTTTTGTATTTTAGCAGTCTAAGCCTGGTCAACTAGTTACGAGAAGTCAGCTGGGGTGGCATAGTGCTTCTAGCTAGACATTAGCTATTTACATATTAAGAAAGCTCTTGCTGGCATGCTTATCAGATGCAGAAAAGTGAAACTGAGTGTTTACACAGAATAGAAAGTGCGTGAAACAATGATCTGTTGCATATCAAAGAAGAGCACAGTTAGGGCAGTTATCTATTGTTGGAGGTCTATCTGCCCAGGAAATCACATGCATAGATATGCATATTTTATTTCTTCCTAGAAAAGACTAAAAGATATGGGAGATATCATAGGCAATTTAAGCAGAGGTTTCTTGAAGGAACGAAGGAGAAGACCCCCTAATCTACGGGAAGGAGAAGACCCCAGTCACAGAGGCTGATGAAACAGCAGAGTGCTAGCTACTGAAACAGAGAGAACTCCAGGAAGGCTGCTTCCAGTTAGAACACAGTGGTGAGGTATTTTGGGTTTGGTTTTGTGTTTCTGTCTCTGAACCTAAGACACTTTTTTGCTTATGTTAGTCCATTTCACATAATAAAACAGATGTGGGTTTTGTTTTTTGTTTTTTTTTACCCTACAATTTGTCTGATGATAAGAGTGATTTCAGGGCATCTGAGTGCCACCAGCATTCTGGGTGCGGCTACACATGCATTAATACGCCTTTTCTAATGTGCATTCAATTTAGTACTTCCAATGTGAGATACTAAACTAATGTTCATTAGGCTAATGAACACTTGCACACTTTTGTAACTCTTAATGTGCAGTAGACTATATTAGAATGTATTAACATAATGTCACAGGTTTTTACGTGATGCTTTAATGTACAGTAAAATAGTCTACTGTGCGTTTGCCCTCTGCTTCCATGGGACAGCAGACCTATTTGATTTTGCAATCCCAGGGAACCCAAAGAGCAGACTCTCCACTAGTAGTCTTCCACTACTAAGCTATAGAGTCTGGCCAGGTTGCTACCTGGACTGAGATTTGCTAGGGGAGAGTAACCCCCTCGGGAGCAAGATCTGGTTGAAACCCTGAGGACATGCAGCAGAGCAGTGGGAAGAAGATCCAGGGGTTCTTGGATCACCCAAGGCTCAACCAAAGGGGCACTATCACAGGCCTAAATAAGCAAAGCATAAATGCAGTTATTTCCAATGTAGTCAGAGGATCAGGATCTTCCCTTTTTCCATGATGCCACATTCTAGATCAGTGACAGGCAACTTTTCAGAGCTGTAGGCTGGGACAAGCCAGCTTGGGTCTAAGGCAGGCTAGTGTTCTGATGTGGCAGGCCCTGCTGATGTGGCAGCCACTGCTTTAGCAGCCACAGTAACAGCAGCAGCAGCTTTTCCCTGCTGCCACTTCTCCCCACCTCCCCAATTGTAGCTTGGGCACAGTTCCTCGCTACATGGACCCAGCGCAGGTTATTGCCACCTGGCCATCATGTGGGTGAAGCCCTCTACTCCTGACATACCATTAAAGCCCCCTGGCTCTGAGATCCAGTGGCTTCATAGACCAGATTTGGCATGTAAGCTGTATGTTGCTGATCCCTGCTCTAGAGTGTCTACAAGCAACACAGTGCCTTGTTATAACATGAGAAGCCTGCTACATGTTTCAGTTGGCCAGAGAGAACTTGTGTGTTTTTTAATTCTGGCACCCTGTGGGCTTTTTACTGAGTAGTGACTGAATGAAGCATTATGAAAACATTACATATATTTCTAGGTGCTACAATGAAATCACTTAAGACATAATCATTGAAAAGGAGGAAACCACACTTCCCAAAAACAAATGGTCAGCTTCTGCCTGTTGTAATAAGGAGTTCTTTCTGTAGCTGACTGCCATGGCAATCAGATGCCAATTGCTTGGTGTGTGTTAGCATTTCTGAGCTACTTCATCAACCACAACAGCTTAAATTGTTCCCTATGTGTAACTTAGGAAACCAAGGCCATTCTTTTTGCTCACTTTTATGATTGTCATTGGCCCTGTTACTCTGAGGCCAGTAACAATTCATTTTATTTTTGCTATTGCCCAACTTTTAAGAGATTCTTATATAGCTACTATTGTGATCCTGGGTCTACCTCTGACAAAATAATCCCTGTCTACCAACAATTGGGCTAAGTAGAAAGCTTGAAGTGGTCTTCAGTGTTTGCCTGTGCAAGGTGACTGTATTTCCTGTGCATAAAAACAAAAACAAGGCAACCTGAAAAGTGCTGGGTGGAGTGAGGTATGGGGAGCTTCCAGCATCCTGCAGCACTCCACTGCCCTCCTGTTACCTGGTACACTCAGTTGTCTCTGAGCTCTGGTGTCAGCTGAGTGCACTGGAAAAGGGGGGAGAAGTTAAGAAGCAGTAAAGTGCTTCAGGAGGCTGGAGAACCAGCAACCCCTAATCATGCCCCCTGACTGGACAGTGAAGGCTTCTGAAAACCATACAAAAGCATTCATTTGAAGAAACCATGGGAGGCAGAGGACAGGTATTTAAAACATGACTATCTCTGTGCAAACAAGATATGGCTACCCCACCTCTGTGTCACGGGATTATTATATAATTGTCTAGTAGTGGGACTTTCTTCATATTACAACTAAATAGCTGTTTGAGTTGATTTTATTTTTGGGTCAGTCAGTCCTGAGACTGCACCATCCATTGGGGCACCTTTGATGTAACAATAACTTTCCTTTGTTCTTTCCACTCTTTTGCAATCCTTACATAATCAATCAGTTTTAATCCCATCCAGTCATTGATGTTGGTGTTCCAGCTTGTCCTAGGTCTTCCTTATCTTCTTGTCCTGGTTCTTTCTCTTCTGCTTTTGGTTACTGGTGGGGAAAAAAACAGAAACAATATCCAGCAGGAGTAAAAGTCTAGCTTCTGAAATACAAACCTCCATCCCATTACTGCTGTTTTAACCGGATAACAGCTTTGTCTCAAAAAATAAAAACATTTGTATTTACTATTACAGCTATTAGTCCTAATCTGGGAGCTAGGGCTAAAAATTGTACACGAGGAAAGGATATAGCAAGTGTACTCAGTCATGTCCATCTGACTCCAGTGGTCTTTTCTGGCCAAGTGCTGCCGATTATCTGTAAGGTCCCTTCCAGCCCCTAAAAAACTATGCAACTATGTTCAACTATTCTTTACTCACCTCATAATATGGAGCCATAGAAACCAATAAACTTGGTCTGCAATCTGCGTGTAGAACACAGTGGTTGTATTCATAAATAAAATAAATGTTGAGTTTGGAACAGACTCAAATACTCATGTTTGTTTAAGACATTAGTAAAATGTAAAGCGTCCACATTTAAACAATCATCTTCACCCTGCATCATAAATTTGAGTACAAAAAAATTGAAAGCTCTTGGGTTAATTTATAGAGTTTATAAATGTGTCTTTATTTGAAGTTTTAATTTTTTTTCTTAAATTAATAGTCAAACTTGGGTGTATCTGAATGTAGCCTGAGTACACTCAGGTGGTGTGCCCTGTCCTCTGATGACAGCGGTAGGGGTCAGGCAGGGTGCTGATGGAGGGGCTGGCTACTAGAACAGTTCCCTCTCCTCTCTATTGAGCCAGGCCGAGACCAAGAGATTAATTATATAAAATGTATTACTATAATAAATACTTAAGGTAAAACATGAAATATTTACAATAAAGCTTGGCATATGACACTACATATAATATCCAACAATGCACATAAACCAGATAACTTACAACATATATAATAATTTATACATTGAACAAGATAGTTAAGGTTACAACACGATAAGTACATATGGATACTCAACTTATTTGGGTTATATAAGTTAATAATGTTTCCTAGACCTACCAAGTAATAATACAAATATACATATTAACACATTAAGAACACAAACCATATAAACTTCCTTAAAGAATACCCATAGCTATATAAACCATGACACAACTGTGGTGGGCCAATAGGGGGAGCTCCTGCATTGAGCCTCCCACCTCACAATGCCCATCCACCTTCTGGACTCCACACGTTTCTCCAGGGGCACCTAAGCCCTGGTAGACCCCCTTTTGAGCCCCACCACAGAGTCCAGGAGGTGGATGGGCATAGTGAGGTGGGAGGCTCAATGCAGGAGCTCCCCCTACTGGCCCGCCACATGTGGTGGTAGAGGTGGGATCCGAATACCCTGCTGTATTAGAGGCATAATTTGGGAAAAGGAATAGAGTCACTGTAAACCCTTGAGCAAACAATTATCAATTTGGTATCGGGTCGACTGAACAGTGTAGATAGCTAGGATGGCAGATGTGTATGTCCAAAAGACCGTGCCCGAACTAAAAGAGCGGGGAAGAGAGAGAGGCCTTCATGTGAAGAAAGGGCTAAAGAAGGAAGAGCTGATTAAACTCCTGTGCGACAGTGACTCAGCCACAGAGCCACCTTCATGCACGCCAACTCCGGAGTCCTCCCCAGAATTGCATCCCCACACACCAAGTCTGGAGCCCTCTGAGGGATCACCCCCCCTGGAGGGGCGCTGGAGGTACCAGATGCAGCTAGAAGCTGAGAGGCAAGGAAGCAAGCGCAAGTATGAGCTAGAATTGAAGAGGTTGGAGCAGGAGGCCCAGCACCAGCATGAGGAGCTAGAGTTGAAAAGGATGGAGCATGAAGCTAGAGAGGCTCGGCTCAAGCAGGAACATGAGCTTGCAGTAATCCAAATGCAGGCAAATGCTAACACCGCAGGTGCCCAGCCCGCACAAGATGCATCCTCCAGATTGAACACCCCAATCTTCTCTCGCTACAAAGACGGGGATGATCCAGAAGTGTTCCTAAGCATCTTCAAAAACCAAGCGTGCCGATGGAAGTTGCCAAAGGAAGAGTTCATGAGACACATGGCTGCTCTGGTCGAGGGTGACATGTCTGTGGTCCTGAACAGCCTGCCCTCAGAATCAGCAGATAACTATGATGCTTTTAAAAATGCCGTGTCTTCAAGGTTCAAGTTAGGACCGGATTATTTCCAGAAGAAATTCCGGAATATTCGCCCACAACCCGAGCAGACAATGGCTGATTTTGTGGCCATGGTGTGGGACGCGCTCCTTAAATGGGCAGACGGAGCCAAGGCTGACAATTTAGAGAAGGTGCTACACCTCATGGTGCTGGACCAATTTTATCACTGCTGTCTGAGGGAGATTAAAACCCTAGTCAAAGACGGGGCCCCCAAAACCATCCAAGAAGCCGCTGAAATTGTGGATCAGCTGTTGCTAAATCATGAGGGACCAGACAAGAAGCCTCCCTACTTTGGGAAGGAACAGAAAGGTTCCAAAGAGGCTCCAAAGAGGGGGGAAGAGAGGGCCAGGTCCAGAAGGGGAAAGAGGGCCACCTCCTGTTGAGCGCAAGGCGGCCCCAGATTCGGGCAAACCACCCAATTCAGAAAAGAGGGGGTGCTATAACTGCGGGGAGCTGGGCCACATCAAGCCCAACTGCTCAAAGCTAAGCAACAAACCCAAGCCTGTCAGGCATGCAACAGCTGTAAGTAGTGAGGAGGGAGACCCGAGCCACTCTGAGGGGCGTGCCTGTTGCTACAGGATTATAAACCCAGAGGAGGTGATAGCCTTCCACCAGACTAAGATAACGGTAAACAGGAGAACCCTTGTTGGGGAACTGGACACAGGGTCCAGCGTGTCGTTAATTAATGCTAACCTTGTTTCACCTGCAGATATAGTCCCAGGGAGGACCCTTACCATTCAAGTGGTGGGGTCCCTGCCATTTGAGGGACCTGTAACATGTCCCCCCCATCGAGTGGAGAGGCTGCAGGATGTGCATAGAACTGGGTATGCTGGAAGGGGCTCCTGTCCCCATCCTGGTGGGACGTGATATTATGGAGCTAGAATACCTGCACAGGGAGGAGGGCCACCTCCTAGAGCTAGAGCCCTACCGTGTTAATGTGGTGTGCTCAACAGAGAAGAAAGGCTAAGGTGGGAAGAGTGGAAACTTCCCAGGGCCTGGTCACCCAATTGGCTACGGAGGCAGAGGGGGAGGAAAGAGAGACTCAGACTCCCTCTGACTGCAGTCAGCCCCTGGCCATTGAAGAAACCAGCGACCTTGAGGTTGGGTTAAGTGACAGTCTCAGGTAGGAGTCTGGTCAGTCAGTGGCAGAGGAAACAGAGACTCTTGGGGAAAAGTTAAAGGGCATCCCTGAGGGTGCAGGTGCACTCCTTACAGGAGCACCAGAACTCTTTGCTGATTGCTTAGCTGGGCAAGAGGAGTTTAAGCAGGAGGTTCTGGCGGACCCCAGCTTGGAGGAACTCCGGCAGATGGCTCAGGAGCAAGAGACAGAGTTCACCCCAGATAAGAGGGAACAGGTGATCTGGGATAAGGGACTTCTCTATCAGTTGTGGGTACCAAAGAACCATGCTGAGACCTGGGAACCCCGTCGCCAGCTCATAGTACCTCGTAAGTTCAGACAATATTTGTTTTCCATGGCTCACGATTTACCATGTGCTGGTCACATGGGCAGGGAACAGACACACCAGCAGCTGCAGGTGAACTTTTATTGGCCCAGAATTGCCCAGAATGTGACAGACTGCTGCAGATCTTGCGAGACATGCCAGCGGATGGGCAAAAGTGGGGACAAGAGAGAGGCTCCCCTACAGCCCCTCCCTATCATTGATCAACCCTTCCAAAGAGTGGGTATAGACATTGTGGGCCCTCTGAGGCATAAGACTCGTAGAGGGAAGAAATACATCCTGACTCTAGTGGATTTCGCAACTCAGTACCCAGAGGCAATTGCCTTAACTTCCACTGAGGCACCTGTAGTTGCTGATGCCTTAACTAAGATATTATTTCATCTGTGTTTTCCCTCCGAGATCCTGACTGACAGGGGTGGGAACTTCCTGGTGGAGGTGATGAAGTGCCTATGGGAGTGCTGTGGGGTGAAACACCTTAAGACCACAGCCTACCATACTCAGACAAATGGGCTCATAGAAAGGTTCAATGGGACCCTGAAAGGTATGCTAAAGGCCTATGTGGACTCTAATCCCAATGACTGGGATGAGAAACTGCCACATTTCCAGGACAAGGACAAGCTGCTCACAGCACTCAAAGACTTTGGGACTGTGTTCTCCAACAAACCAGGTAAAACGGACCTGGCAGTACATTCTATAGACACAGGCAGCCATCGCCCTATCCAGTTCAGACCTTACCCCGTTAACGAGAAGGTGAAGCAAGAAATAATGGGAAAGATCACAGAGATGAAAGGGTTAGGGGTAATCGGGCCTTCATTGAGTCCCTGGGCTAGCCCGGTGGTACTTGTCCAGAAGCAGGATGGGTCCATCCGGTTCTGTGTGGACTACCGGAAGCTGAATGCTATTACCACCCCTGATGCTTACCCTATGCCCAGGATGGACACTTTACTTGATCACCTGGGCCCAGCCAAGGTTATCTCTACTCTCAATCTGTCCAAAGGATTCTGGCAAATGGCACTGGATCTGGATGGCATAGCCAAGCCTGCCTTTACTACACCTGTGGGACTATATGAGTTTACAGTTTTATCTTTCGGTATGCGCAATTCTCCTGCATCTTTTCAAAGACTGATTAATAACCTGTTACAAGGATGTGAGCAGTTTCCCGTGGCTTACATCGATAACATCACCATCTTCAGTCAGAAATTTGAATCACACCTGATTCATCTGACTGCCGTGTTAGGTAAGATCAAGCAAGCTGGTCTTACTGTGAAGGCCAAAAAGTGCCAGTGGGCACTATCTGAAGTGGTATATTTGGGACATCGTGTGGGTGGAGGTCATATTGCTTCCTTGTGGGACAAGATCGAGGCCATTAAAGACTGGCCGCCTCCACAAACCAAGAAGCAAGTCAGAGCCTTCCTTGGCCTGGCTGGATATTTCAGGCAGTTTGTCCCTGGATTTGGAGCGACAGCAGCTCCGTTGCATGAGCTGACCAAGAAGGGCAGCCCTGATCCAGTGACCTGGAAACAGGAGTGCCAATTGGCATTTGATACCCTAAAGGCCGCTCTGATCAAACAACTGATTCTGAAGACACTGCTCCGTGATAAACCCTTTTACGTAGCCACTGATGCCTCCGACTCAGGACTAGGAGCTATACTTCTACAGGAGCACCAAGATACACGGCACTCCGTGGTGTACTTAAGCCAGAAGTTAATCCTTCAGGAGCAGAACCTATCATCCATTGAGAAGGAGTGTTTGCCAATCATCTGGGCGCTGAACAAGCTGAGGCTCTATTTGTGGGGGCAGCAGTTCACCGTCCTATTGGACCATGCCCACTGCAATGGTTGCAGACAATGCAAAACACCAACACCAAGCTTCAACGATGGGCCTGGCAGCTTCAGGAGTTCAACTTCAATGTCAAACACATCAAGGGAAGCCAGAATGTGATAGTGGATGCCCTGTCATGAAAAGACTCTGGGTAGTGGATCGGATGGACTCAGACCCACCTGACTGAGCTCTGGTGTGGGAGTTCCTTAATGTACTTTCATGTTCTATGTGTATTATTGTTACGACCTGTATTATGTGTTGTGTAATCTCTCTTTAGGTGTGAAAGGTGACCCTTCCAAACGATACACACTTGTACCCATAGCTCTGTAAAGCTAAGATGTCCAACCTTTTAAGGGGGGTGGGGAACTGTGACAGAAAGCCACCTTTGTCTCTCCCCAAAGTCTCTGCTCTGTGACAATTTGATAAGGATGGGCCCAGCAGAGAGACACATCCTTACCCTATCTCTCTAGGTAACCTGAGCTGGATACATTCCTGAGGGAGGGGGGGAAACCTGCTCCCTCTGCCTATGTGACTGGCATCACATACCTGGGTGAGGGGCTTCCTTTCTGGTGGGCTAGAGTCTGCCTGACAACTAGTGATGTATTTCAAATTGGTTGGCTGACAGCCAACAGGTGCTGACCGCCATTGGACCAGGTAAATGAGGTCACAAGGGCTATATAAGTGAAGGACTGCCTGGGGGGTGGCAGCAGCCCTGAGGGG